>NC_133779.1:7401217-7449406 GCF_003597395.2 Chelonoidis abingdonii | reverse complement strand
CCGACTTCCAGAACACAGAAAATTCAGCAAGGTTACAAGAGAGACGTTGTTATAGAAAAGGAAAGAAATCGAAAATATACAAACTAGACTAGCAGCAAACTTAGCATGAAGGAGAAGAGCGTAGAGCTGCGACAGGCTCTTTGCTATAGGACGGAAGGAAAGCACGGCCCTTCAAAAACCAGTCGAGATACCAATAGAGAGGAAGCATATCACACACTCTCAAGCACGAGACAAACACTATCAACCACGGAAATTACACAACCCACATATGACCCAGCACATAACGAGCCGAGATGACTTGGGCGGTGCCTGGGTTGCACACACGTATTAGAAGGCGACCACGATTCAGGGGAAGATGAAGCTGTAGAAGAAGACTGTTTTCCTCATAGCCCGACTTCCAGAACACAGAAAATTCAGCAAGGTTACAAGAGAGACGTTGTTATAGAAAAGGAAAGAAATCGAAAATATACAAACTAGACTAGCAGCAAACTTAGCATGAAGGAGAAGAGCGTAGAGCTGCGACAGGCTCTTTGCTATAGGACGGAAGGAAAGCACGGCCCTTCAAAAACCAGTCGAGATACCAATAGAGAGGAAGCATATCACACACTCTCAAGCACGAGACAAACACTATCAACCACGGAAATTACACAACCCACATATGACCCAGCACATAACGAGCCGAGATGACTTGGGCGGTGCCTGGGTTGCACACACGTATTAGAAGGCGACCACGATTCAGGGGAAGATGAAGCTGTAGAAGAAGACTGTTTTCCTCATAGCACAGAAACATGGTGGAATAGTAGTCATGACTGGAGTACAGGTATTGAAGGGTATGTGCTGTTTAGGAAAGACAGAAATAAAGGCAAAGGTGGTGGAGTAGCATTGTGTATCAGTGTTGAGGTAAACTATAAAGAAATAAGAAGTGATGGAATGGATAAGACAGAGTCTATCTGGGAAAAATCACATTGGGGGAAGAAAGCTGCTAGAGCCTCCCCTGAGACAGTGCTTGGGGTGTGCTACAGAGCACCGGGATCTGATCTGGATATGGATAGAGACCTTTTTACTGTTTTTAATGAAGTAAAAACTAATGGGGATTGTGTGATCATGGGGGACTTTAACTTCCCAGATACAGACTGGAGGACAAATGCTAGTAGTAATATTAAGAGGGCTCAGCTTTTCCTAGATGCGATAGCGGATGGATTCCTTCACCAAGTAGTTGCTGAACCAACAAGAGGGGACACCATTTTAGATTTGGTTTTGGTGAGTAGTGAGGACCTCATAGAAGAAATGGTTGTAGGGCACAACCTTGGTTCGAGCGATCATGAGCTAATTCAGTTTAAACTAGATGGAAGGATAAACAAAAATAGATCTGGGACTAGGGTTTTTGATTTCAAAAGGGCTCACTTTAAAAATTAAGGAAATTAGTTAGGGAAGTGGATTGGACTGAAGGACTTGGGGATCTAAAGGTGGAGGAAGCCTGGAATTACTTCAAGTCAAAGTTGCAGAAACTATCAGAAACCTGCATCCGAAGAAAGGGGAAAAAATTCATAGGCAGGAATTGTAGACCAAGCTGGACAAGCAAGCATCTCAGAGAGGTGATTAAGAAAATGCAGAAAGCCTACAAGGAGTGGAAGTTGGGAGGGATTAGCAAGAAAATCTACCTTATTGAGGTCAGAACATGTAGGGATAAAGTGAGAAAGTCCAAAAACCATGTAGAGTTGGACCTTGCAAAGGGAATTAAAACCAATTGTAAAAGGTTCTATAGCCATATAAATAAGAAGAAAACAAAGCAAGAAGAAGTGGGACCGCTAAACACTGAGGATGGAGTGGAGGTTAAGGATAATCTAGGCATGGCCCAATATCTAAACCAATACTTTGCCTCGGTCTTAATGAAGCTAATGAGGAGCTTAGGAATAATGGTAGTATGACAAATGGGAATGAGGATATGAAGGTAGATATTACCACATCCGAGGTAGAAGCCAAACTGGAACAGTTTAATGGGACTAAATCAGGGGGGCCCAGATAATCTTCATCCAAGATTATTAAAGGAACTGGCACATGAAATTTAAAGCCCATTAGCAAGAATTTTTAATGAATCTGCAAACTCAGGGTTTGTACCATATGACTGGAGAATTGCCAACATAGTTCCTATTTTTAAGAAAGGGGGAAAAAGGTGATCCAGGTAACTACAGGACTGTTAGTTTGACATCTGTAGTATACAAGGTCTTGGAAAAAAATTTGAAGGAGAAAGTAGTTAAGGACATTGAGGTCAATGGTAATTGGGACAAAATACAACATGGTTTTACAAAAGGTAGATCATGCCAAACCAACCTAATCTCCTTCTTTGAGAAGGTAACAGATCTTTTAGACAAAGGAAACACCGTGGATCTAATTTACCTTGATTTCAGTAAGGCATTTGACACAGTTCCACAGGGGGAATTATTAGCTAAATTGGAAAAGATGGGGATCAATATGAAAATTTAAAGGTGGATAAGGAACTGGTTAAAGGGGAGACTACAACAGGTCATACTGAAAGGTGAACTGTCAGGCTGGAAGGAGGTTACTAGTGAAGTTTCTCAGGGACTGGTTTTGGGACCAATCTTATTTAATCTTTTTGCTACTGACCTTGGCACAAAAAGTGGGAATGTGCTAATAAAATTTGTGCATGACACAAAGCTGGGAGGTATTTCCAATATAGAAAGGGACCAGGATATCCTACAGGAAGATCTGGATGACCTTGTAAACTGCCGTAATAGTAATAGGATGAAATTTAACAGTGAAAAGTGCAAGGTCATGCATTTTGGGATTCATAACAAGAATTTTTGTTATAAACTAGGGACGCATCAGTTGGAAATAACAGGAGGAGAAGGACCTGAGCGTATTGGTTGATCACAGGATAACTATGAGCCACCAATGTGATATGTCTGTGAAAAAAGCTAATACTGTTTCGGGATGCATCAGGTGAGGAATTTCCAGTAGTGATAAGGAGGTGTTAGTACCGTTATACAAGGCACTGGTGAGACCTCATCTGGAATACTGTGTGCAGTTCTGGTCTCCCATGTTTAAGAAGGATGAATTCAAACTGGAACAGGTACAAAGAAGGGCTACTATGATGATTCGAGAAATGGAAAACCTGTCTTATGAAAGGAGACTCAAAGAGCTTGGCTTGTTTAAGGGAGATAGCGATGCTCCTCTATAAATATATCAGAGGGATAAATACCAGGGAGGGAGAGGAATTATTTAAGCTCAGTACCAAATGTGGAACAAGAACAAATGCATATAAACCTGACTATCCGCCGGAAAGTTAGACTCTGAAATTAGATAAGGTTTCCTAACCATCAGAGGAGTGAAAGTTCTGGAACACGTCACAAGGGAGTAGTGGGGCCAAAAGACATATCTGGCTTCAAGACTAAGGCTTGATAAGTTTATGGAAGGGACGGTATGAGGGAAAGCCTAATTCTGGCCAATTATTGAGCTTTGACCTATTAGCAGTAAATATGTCCCAATGGCCTGTGATGGGATGTTTAGAATGGGGTGGGATCTGAGTTTACTACAAGAGAATTCTTCCCTGGGTGTCTGCTGGTGAGGCTTGCACACATCTTAGGTTTAGCTGATCGCCAGTATTTGGGGTCAGGAAGAAATTTTTCCTCAGGAAGATGGCAGAGGCCTGGGTTTTTTTTCACCTTCCTCTGCAGCATGGGGCACAGATCACTTGCTGGAGGAATTCCTCTGCACCTGAAGTCTTTACCACAAGTTTAGGACTTCAACTAGCTCAAACTAGGTTTCAGGGGTTTGTTACAGGAGTGGGGTGGGTGAAATTCTGTGCTTTGTGTGCAGGAGGTTCAGACTAGAAGATCATAATTGTCCCTTCACCATAAAGTATGAGTTATAATTGAGAGAGACTCAGGGGAATGCTGGGAGTTTCAATTGTTGTCTGATGTGTGTCTCTCTGCATGCTGCACTGAACTCCATGGCGAGGACTGGCACCAACAAGCCTCAGCTGAATCACCCAGAAGACCAGAGGTACTGTGGCCAGATTTACTGTTAACAAACGTGCATGGTCCTAATATCGCGCAGCCTCTTACTTTCAATTGCTTTTAGTGCCTTGCGGTGACCTGAGGAATGTTAAGTCTGGGAATGTTGATTGAGGAGATATACTTTAATAGGTTGTTCTAAAAACTGGGATAACGGCACTATTTAACAGTGTGTCCCGACGTGCTGTGTAATATAAGGAGTAAAACAAAACATTTGGAGTAGCAAGTATCACAAATAGGCCTTCATTTAAATTTTCTTGTTGATTAGTTACTACAGCAGCACTTTCCATCCATGGTTATAAGGTTTACCTTACTCTTTTTGTTACCTTTTGGTAAGCGCTTTCCTGGACAGGAGCTGCTAGCTTCTCTGTTCAATTGGGAATTCCTGAATTATTGTGGCCACACCTGGATTGCAAAGTCAACAACGTTCTTGGCATATTCAAGCGCATGGTGGCGATGCCCTTTAGGTTGCGCATTGCTCTGTGAAGCATCAGTGGTTGACTTAGATCCCTGTTGTTTCCCGTAGACTTGCTTCAGATAATCTCTGACAATACGCACTAACCTCAATTTATGCTGATAACACGCCGCGACCATGATATTAATGATGAATAACCACGCGACACGGAGACTAGAGACTGAAGAACTGTTTTGCCATGATCACTCGAAGCTTCAAAGTGTTATGTCCTAGATAGTTAGCTGACATCACCAGAGAAATATGAAAAGAAAAGTGGTAGAAGTAGAGCGCGCTGGGGTCTCACCACTCCAGAGACAGCGTGGAATATCTGTGGTGTCGATCATAGATTTGACATAAGTATCCATCTGTGCGAGAATTGGGTTGGTTAGCTTACACGGCGTAATGTAGTGCTGGGTTGATATACCAAGGCACACGGAAGAGGGCACGCTGCGAGCTGAGCTGATTAAAAAACGGAAAATCACGACCCTTATGATATGATTATCATGAATGTTCCGAGACAGAGAAGTACCCAGTGGAAAATTGAGGACAGAATGGGTTTTGAGATCGGCATGACATCTAGAAACGGAAACTTCACCATATAATAAACTGTGCGACAAGCATTACTGTTTTAAACACTCGAAATTGTTTATGTTTACCTTGCCGTGTGCCTACTTGTTTTTGCTGCTATTTGAGTGGTTAACTTTTAACTTGTGTTTGGTTAAAAGCAGTATAGCAGAGCCGAAATCACAATACTAACATTGATATAAAGTAGGTTGCAAACAAGCAAGCTGAGAGCACCACTAGACATTTGCATTGAGTTGTGTGACTAACTTTGAAAATGACCTACAAGGTGAGCGATATCTTTTCATTCTACATCTAAGTGCTTTCTAGGAGACATTAAATAAAGAAGGCATCGAACATGAAGACACATCAGTTCCGCTGCGCGTGTATCATGACGTGTTAGTCATAATGAAGTGAGCAGTTTATAATGGCTAGTTTTGCAGAACGGTAGCCAGCTCACAAGTGAGTGCAATTATCTAACCTTGGTTCCTATACCTTCATACTAGGTACTGTACTAATTTTGTGGTGAGATAGAGTCTGAGGTGCTAAGTTAGAACCAGTCTGTGCTATAGTTAAGATATTAACCGAGAATTTTCGTCTCTTTTTGCATTTAACCTTGCCGTGTGAGGGGATTCATGGCGTTCGTTCGTGGTCATCGAAGTGCTCCAACTAATCAACATGGTCTCATCAGCATAGGTAATGAGCAGATCTTAAAAGAAAAGGCCCCAGTAGAGGAATCCCACACCATCCATCCAAGATGAGCGCTGCTAATTCCTACGACTTCTCTGGCTCCAAACACTTCAGTGGTGCAGGTTCTTGAGCCCTTTGGAATTCTCTTCTCACCAATTCTACTTCGTAGACTAATGGAGTAATGCTCATTCTTCCAGCTGTAGTCTTCGCAAGACAATAGTATACCTCTTTTTGAATTAAGCGCGAGGACACATAGGGAGGCCATAGAGTGGGTAACCTTGCCTTAATCCTGTCACCACAGGCCCCACAGTAATGCCACATATTTTCATGGCTGACCTTTGAAGAATCCAAAGTGACTTTCCCAGGGCTCTTCATATGCCACTAATGCCCGCCTGTACCTGTCTACCTTGTCGCTACCACGTATGACATCTCGAGTCAATATGGAAGCTCTGGGAAGCGAGGGCCTTCTTGAGGTATTCCACCAGGATTTTCAACAATTTCCTCGACTCTCTCATCCTGTATAAACTCTTCTCTATCCTGGACCAGTTGTACAGGAAAGATACCCTGTCCTAATTTTGGATTCCAAGCAACAGGAGGCGTCAATTGAAGTGGATGTGTGGTGCACAGTATAACACCATGGCTCGCTAAATACCAAGTATATACCTCCTTTAGTAGCAGGATCCACTAAACATTAGGCCCCTGGATAACTATCTTGCGAGCCAGCTTTTGCCATCCAGACCCATGGGACAAGGCCTAAAGCTTCTCCAAGATACAACCCTCATTTGCTCCCGATCACCTACAGACAGAGGAAACACCTACAATCATCTATCAACGATGTTCTTAAAAACTGTCAGTACTCACCTGGTGAAACGTGAAGAAGATTACAGAAGCCAGAAGGCTAACCCAGCAAGCAAAGTCCAACCCTACTAGCAGGACAATCGAAGACAACGAGGAATAGTAAAGTCACGCAGGCACCCACCTAGCATCACCTGATCAACCCCAATCTAAATATCCCACACATCACGCGCATCAGAATCACAGAAGCTACACACACTCGTGAGTGCAAGACGATCCCTCACTCTCAGGAGTCCCTGGCTGAGAACGCAGGCACAAGGCCTCACTCTAACAGCACAGGCCACCATCAAAACCTCAATGTCAAATTAGAGCAACTGCAACACACAGCAGAACTACATCACCACACAACAATGAGGAGCACCAATCATACAAGGAACCAAACACGGGCTGCGACACTAAGACCCTTGGCTGTACATATACTCCTAGTCAGAGATATCTAATTGCAAGGCGAAAACCCCTCAATGAATATCTATAATCGACAGTAGTCCCAACTACTCCCTGGCCTAAAGCTGAGTAAGTGGGGCTATTATTCACGCATGCCAACTTGAGAGAGAGAAAGTAGTGCCATCACTAGGTGCCATCAATATGGCCCACTCCTGTCCGAGAGAATTGTGGGCCAAACCAGATAGTTACGTAAAGTCAGAGAGAAGAGATATATATTATGCGAGACTCAGGCACGAAATCTCGACACCTGGGGAATTATATTAACAATCTCATAAACACACTGGAGATAGCGACATCTCAGTTCTCCGCCTGGACCATCACATTATCTTCCCGACCTCTGAGGCTAGAAGAGTGTCACCATACATCTTCATCTACTACTATTGAAAGTCTTCAACAAAACTCTAACAACGCAACATTGAACTGCCAGAAACGGAATTAATTTGCAAACGGCCACCCTAGTCACAAGTGAAAGTCCTAAAAAGAACTAGGGCATTAGAGTATGACTGAGGTATTAATAAAAACTTTACATACACTCACAGATCAAGATATGTCCAGGCAGATTCGGAATCAGGGGAGGGATCCGGCTCATTCTCTCGTTAGGTGGCTGGCACGGACACTTCTGTCAACTGGTTTTGATATGGGCCATTCTCATTACCACTACAAAAGTTATTTTTCCCCCCTTGGTATTCTACTGTTAATTGAATTGTCTCATTAGACTGACCTCACACTTGGTAAGGCAACTCCCATCTTTTCATGTGTTTATACCTGCTCCTGTATTTTCCACTCCATGCATCTGATGAAGTGGGTTCTAGCCCACGAAAGCTTATGCCCATATAAATGTGTTAGTCTCTAAGGTGCCACAAGGACTCCTCATTGTTTTTGCTGATACAGACTAACACGGCTACCACTCTGAAACTGATCTCTTCTGGTGTCTTTGGTCTGTGGGATGCACCCTTAAACAGCTGATTTGGTTAACATAAATGCTTGTTTGTTTTACATTTATCTTCTTTTTAATAATCCACATTTAACACACAGATAACTTAGTTTGTCTACAGTATAATAGGGACCAAGTCTTCTATAACACAAGCTATGCTTCTGGTCTGATTTTTCCAGTTCTTTAGCACAAATATACCTGGTTTGGATACTTTTTCAGTTGATGCACTTAATTTGTGCAAATGCATTACTAATTATTGTGTAATAAAGACAGTGCTTGACTGCTAAAATAGATGCTCCTGGTCTTCTGTAAGAAAGTGTATTGCTCTCCCCAGCAGAGCACTATGTTTTAGCAAAAGAGTTAGCAACAGAAGGAGTTATGTCTGAGGCTGGGAGCCCAGTGTGGAGGCTGCTCCAGCATGGCCGGCAGCAGGGCAGTGCAGTGGGACCAGGGGTAGCATGGGGAGTGGCTGGCTCCTGTATAGAGAGGAAATGTGGGCTGAAGGCATGGTCAAGATGGACACTGTCCTGATGGGAGAAGCAGGGGTCTATCTGCCTGGTTTGCCCTCTGCCCTGGGTCCCTGAACTCCACCACAGACCTGAGAGGGGGCTGCCCAAGGCTGGGCAAGTATCCCAGGCAGTACAGAGAGGAGCAGCCTCTGCTGCAGGGTTGGTGAAACTGAGTCAGGGAGTGGCTGGGCCCAGGGAGCAGCTGGGCCCAGGGAGCTGAAAGAGGAGATCAGGGCTTAGCTGTGGTGCAGATCGTGCAGCCCAGGCTATGCCCTGAGTGTGAGGGGATGGTCACAGCTTGGGATGGGTGTTTATCTGGTGGTTCAGAGCTGGGGTCTGGGGTTGGAGGAATGGCTGAAGTTAGGGATCATGAGTCTGCTTGGGTTTGGGGGTACGTATGTGGGGGTCGGAACTGGATTTGGGACAGTCTTACTTTTATGGGGGTCCTGTTCATGTGTGACCTGGGGAAAAACGCACGGGAGTTGGAGGTTGCGGAGTAGTTGAGGGAATTTTGATATGTTGAACTTTTTAGGCTGCGGTCAGGAGCTGCGGTCTGGCTGCACTCCTGGCATTCACCCAGAGGGTCTTGGTGTTTTGTCCTGCAAAACTGATCCCTCCTTTCACCTTCCTCGTAGACTCTTGCCTCCTCAGTTTGACACCTGAAAAAAAATCTGAAAGCCAAGAATCCCTTGAGTTGTCTCTGCAGGGCAAAGGTGGCCCTGAAATCCAGCAGCTGGACGGCCACTTGCAGTGGATTTGCTAAGCCCTTCCGTCCTGCCTCTTCTAGGAGGCAGCCATGAGAGCACTGACACTGCTGGCAACCAGAGGAGAAAGGCCGCCCAGACCAAGGAAGGAAGAAGGGTTGTTGATAGGATGTCTGACCTGCCCTCAGGTTTTGCCTGGCGGATACAGTGCCTGAGCGACAGGTAATCACGCTCATTCTGCAGCCTGCAGTGTGGAAACAGCCGCCAGTGGAGGCCCCACATGCAGGCGTTAGGTCAGACTGTGCAGGTAAAGATGACCTTAAGGTGCAAAAGGCTGCTCTGAAGAAATTGTCAGTCTGCCTTACTGCCCAGAAGACCGCCTAAAGGCTGGTTTAGGTAATCCGAGGCACCATTCCTTTCTAGACCTTGTGGGAAGAAAGGAGAGAAGATGTTGGGCTTGGAGATGAGGATTTGCTCAGGCGCACGATTTGATGAAACAGGCTCCTCTGACAATGTCAGCTTCCCCCACCCTGATTCCTCTCTGTCCCTGGCCTAAATGAACTTCCTGTCACCACAGAAAGAGTCCTGTTCTCTGGTAAAGAGGTCCCCACTTCTTGAGGCACGTTTAGTTCTCTGCCATTTCCAGCCACCTTACCCTGCATGACGAAACAACGAGAAGCAAGACGGCAGAAGATCATCTGGGAAGTTGGGAAGAGCTGCCTGGTTTGTCGGAGGTACGGGGCCGGAGAACATCCCTGCTTGAAGAGCTACGAGCCAGAGCCACTGTGAAGAAAAGGGATGAGGGTGCTCCAAACTCTCTTGTGGAGATTTCCTGTGTCCAATGAGAGAGGGGCGCAGAGCACAGGGGCCATATCCCTGAATGTAGACTATCTTATTGCCGATGATAATATGCAGTCATGGGAGCTTCTCAGTCCTATTCCCAGAGCATTCACAAGGTGGGCTCAGTGGCAATAAGCCTAGTCCCAGTCTCGTTAGCTACCTGCGATGAGGTTCTAAACAAAAATAGTTATTATTTTCTGCAGCTCTCTCAGCTTCAACGACTGATTATATTTACACACAACATCTCGAAGTTTCCTGCTGAAGGGGCGACTCACAAAAACCACTTCATTTCCTCCACATCCCCTATTAGGACAGCAATTCAGGATTACTAGAAGATGCCTTCAGAAGTCTAATGAGTAGCCTGTATTACCCATGCCTAATCCTGGGTGCCTTACAATGCTTGCTGAAGTAGCCTTCCACTGGGCCACTCACAAATCCTTCCAGCGTGCAAGACACTACCCGAGTCCTGTAACTGGCAGCCTGCATCCACACTTGGGTTTACACTCGTCCTCCCAGCCCTGTGGTAGCACTAACAGGGTACTCCCCAATACACCCCAATCCCAGATTTCCAAATGTTCCTCCTACAGCAACAGAGAGTCCTGTGGCACCTTTAAGACTAACAAATGTATTGGAGCATAAGCTTTCGTGGGTGAATACTCACTTCATCAGACGCATCTGACGAAGTGAGTATTCACCCATGAAAGCTTATGCTCCAATACATCTGTTATTCTTAAAGGTGCCACAGGACTCTCTGTTGCTTTTTACAGATCCAGACTAACACGGTTACCCCCTCTGATACCGTCTCCTGGATAGTACACAATATCTGAAGTCCAATAAACCTTTAAAATAATGATATGTAAGATTATTTCAAATAGTAACTCAGAAACATCAGTTTAAACACACTGGCTTATATAGAGTTACATACAGTTTATCAACTACAAAAAGATTTTATATGTGTACAGATAATGAGGCATAACAATCATATTTGGCTACAAGAAAAATAAAGATAAAATGCTTACTAACACAAACTTAAGAAATTATCTTAGTATCAAAGCAAATTTTTCTAAACACATGCTTCAGTAGTCTTACTGACCCAACTCCTTAGGGCGGGACCTCTCCATCAAAGTTAAACAGTTGTGTCATTTTGTCTTCTCAGGTGTGGAGAATGCAAAAGGCAGGAAGAGATGTGTTTTGTGGGTGTCTGCCCCTTCTGCCCCGAGGGGGATCCTGGTGACTAACAATTGCTTTGCAGTGGGAAGAAAAGCTTAATTGTGATGCCCCAAATTCATTTGGACTACACAACAGTGACTGAGGTCATGTCAGGTCTTGAGGAAATCTGCTAAATTAACCTGCCCACTATATATAGGCTATTTTCTTTCATTTTAAAAATAGTTATAGTTTTACATCAGGATAGCTAATACAAGTTAGCTAACTCCATGGGAAATCCTAGTGGAATCAAGACCCAGATAGATTTAACATCTGTGTACCTAGCTGCATTCACTCCTGGTTCCCCCACCCAGAGTTGATTGACATTCCTGTTGGAGGGACACGCGCTTCCATGACATAGGACAAAGAAGCTGATGAAAAAGACTGTTATTCACTCCAAGTGAGGCTGAGATGCACAAGGGAAAAGCACACAATTCAGCTGTCGGAAGTAAAAGAAAACAGTTACACAAATGCTGCCTTAAGCTCACCATGTGGGCATCAGCAAAAGGAAAACAAAATCTTTTCTCAGTCCTTATCTTTTCTTGCAGCTTCCTTAGTGATAAATAAGGGCTATTCTGGGGAAATTCTGTGCCACTGAGCGTGCGCAGAATTCATGCCCCCCGATTTCTTTGCTTCCCCATAGAAAAATGACTTTCTGACAGGGAAGCTGCAAGAGCAGTCAATCACTACCCCCTAGCTGCGCAGGTACATCATTTCAAGCTCCCGGAGCAGCTAGGCAGAGAGGTAAATCTCTGCCAGAGAGATAATCACCACAGGGCTAGGGACACCCCAACCAATGGTTCCTACCCTGAGCTGGGATCAGCTGCTAGTCCCGGCTGGGATGAAGGCAGGAGAGGATGTGGCTGGGACTGCAAGGAGTGGCTGGGACTGTGTCAGACCCACCCCCAGAAACTGCAGGAAACTCAGCATCCTCCCCCCATCACTCCTCAGCTGTGGGGGGAGGGGTCACTGTACACCAAACTTACATGCATCTGGACCTCTCATACCCAGACACCCCCACCAAGCCTCACCCTCTACACCCAGAACCCCCCTAGCCCTCCATACCCAAATCTCATCCCACTGAACCTCAATCCCTGCATCTGGACCCCCACTGCCTCCAGATCCCAACCCCTACACCCAGACGACCCCCCACTGAGCTCCTTGCACTCAAACCTCCACCCTCCTGCACCACCTGCCCACATCCACACCCCACATCCACACCCATGCCACTGACCCAACTAACTGCACCCAGACCCCCACCAAGTTCCACTCCCGCAGCACCCAGACTCCTCTGCTGAGCCACAACCACCTTCATCTAGAAGTACTTGCAGAGTCTCATTACCCCTGCACCCGGAATCCCCCAACAAGTCTCTGTGGATCTAGATACCCTCCACATCTACAACCCCCACTGAGCTTCCTGCACCTAGAATTGTCCCATGCAGAATCCTCTCACCCCACACCTGGATACCTCCACACTGAGTCCCTCCACACTTGGTTCCTCCATGGTTGAGCCTGCCTGCCCCAAACCTGGTGCGCCTGGCAGGCCTTGTGCTTGTGTTTCTGGGGCTGGCCTTGTGCCGTGTCAGGGTTGGGTGCAGCCTCACCACTGATTCCGTGTCCCGGGGTGGAGGGTAGAGAGGCTGCAGGGTGATCTCCCATCTGATTAAGCCAGTGGCCTGTGCTCCCTACTGCCAGGCTGGACCTCTGCATTTATTTATTTATTACTGCAGAATTTTAAAATATTGTGTGTAGAATTTTTAATTTTTGGCACAGATTTTTTAATTTTTTGGTGAAGAATACCCTCAGGAGTAATAAGGGCTGAGCTCTGACAGAAGAATTCCCCACACTCACAACATTCATAAGGTTTCTCCCCTGTGTGGATTCTCTGATGTTTAATAAGGGATGAGTCCTGAGTGAAGGTTTTCCCGCACTCACAACACTCATAGGGTTTCTCCCCTGTGTGGATTCTGTGATGCCTAATAAGGTGCGAGCTCCGAGTGAAGGTTTTCACGCACTCACGGCATTTATAGGGTTTCTCCCCTGTATGGATTCTCTGATGCTGAATAAGGGATGAGCACTCAGCGAATGTTTTCCCACACTCACAGCATTCATAGGGTTTCTCCTGCGTGTGGATTCTGTGATGCCTAATAAGGTGTGAGCTCCGAGCAAAGGTCTTCCCACACTTACAGCATTCGTAGGGTTTCTCCCCTGTGTGGATCCTCTGATGGCTAAGAAGCAGTGAGGGCCTACTGAACTTTTTCCCCACACTCAACACACATGTTATTTCTCTCTCCCATGGGGATTCTCTGCTGGGACGTGGTTTCCTTGAGGCCTTTGTGAGTTCCCCAACAATTAACAGATTTACCAGCTTTCTGTGTTGGCTGGGTTTCCTGCCACTTCTCTGGCCTGTGCTGACTCTGCTCACAATTCCTGGACATATTCCCTTTGCATCTTTGCAATAATGTCCCATGTGGTTTGACTTGCTCATCATCTTCCTGCTGAGGCTTCTCCTCCAAGGTCTCACTCACCATCCCAGCACCTGCTGGGACAGAGAAAAACAATCAGAAATAGGAATGGAAAAGGGGAGAACAAATGAAAAGAACAGCTGGAGATGAAAAGAACGAGGGATTGAATTTCCCCAAACTCTTCCCCAAAGGGAAGAGAGGAGGGGATCAATTCTACATCCAGTCCCATCTAAACACTCAGGGAGAAGGAAGATCAGGGAGGAAGCTACTGACAGGAGATAGACAGGATAGATAGGAAGTCATGAGCAATATCTGCCCTGAGGATATGACACTTGCTGCAGACAAGCCTGAATCAAGAAAGCTCACAAGATCTTTCTTGGGAATCCCAGCTGTTTCCTTCTGGCACTGAGTTCATTTAATGATTATTCACCTGTGTAGATGCCTCTCAGGATTTCTCTTTCCTCTAAGCCCTGGAGATCCGGGGATAATAGCTCTTCCCCTCTTTCCAGCTGGGAGATATCAGGTTTGGAAACGGGAAACCCTGCCCAGGAAAAAAGACGACAAGTGAGATCAGGTGAATTCATGGGAAATTTGTCACACACAAAAGTTCTGTTATTTTAACCCCTTCTCATTTTAAAGCAGTTAAATCCTGGGGCCAGCTCCCCAGGTGCTCAAAGGTGCAGGAGACTTCATATGAAGGATTTAACTCTGCCCATGTCTACTGGGAACACACACAGCCAGACACTCATAATCAAAGGGGCTCCTAAAACCCAGAACAGCTAACTGCATGTCCCAGAAAGGGAAGACTTAAGCCAGAGAGGAAATCCTCCTGGAACTACTTCTTACTGACAGAGACAGGCCCAGAGATACTGTAGGAGTGGGAAAGGCACGAGGCCTGACAGCTGAGGGGGGTGACACTCAGAGAGACAAGGAAGGACACAGAGCTGCAGCCAGCCCTGTCAATCACACTGATCTTCAAACCCTTCCTCTAACCGCTCTCACCCTTCCCCACCTCCTGGGACCCATAGGTGCTGACTCTGTGGGTGTCCGAGGCTGGAGCACCCATGGGAAAAATTAGCAGGTGCTCCGCACCCACCAGCAGCCAAGCTCCCCCATCCTCGCCTCCTTCTCCCCCTCCGCTGAGCGCACCGTGTCCCTGCTCCTTCCCCAGCGCTTTCCCACCACCACCACCTAACAGCTGTTTGGTGGTGCTCAGGTCTTTCCAGGAGGGAGGGGGAGGAACAGGGATGTGGCACGCTCAGGGGAGGAAGTGGAGAAGAGGTGGGGCAGGGGCGGGGACTTGGTGGAGAGGGTGGAATGGGGGCGGGAAAGAGGTGGAAACTTTGGGGAAGGGATGGAGTGGGAGCAGGGTGAGGGAGTGCAAGGGTGGGAAGAGGCAGGGCTGGGGCGGGGGTCGAGCACCCACTGGGCAGAGCGGAAGTTGGCGCTTAGGCTGGGACCCCAGGAGCAATCACTCCTTGTGTTCTCTCCTCCCCTCCTATTGACCATAGACCTCCTCACTACCAAATTTTCTGCTCCCCAACCATTTCTACCCCATTACCCCACTGTCTCAATGGTTTCTTTGTCCTGATTCCCAAGAATTCCTCCCAAAGCTGTGTCCCTTTGTTCATCCCATTGCTAGCACGCCTATTTCCTGAAGCACCCATTACACAGAATCCATGCTCCCTTTTCTCTAATCAGCACCAACCCTTCCAGATCCTTGAGCTAGAATCATAGAAGATTAGGGTTGGAAGAGACCTCAGGAGGTCATCTAGTCCAACCCCCTTGTCATAAGGTATGATTCCCAAATCTGAACCTTAGCGTCCAAAATTTGGGTACCTGCATGAAACCTCTAAGCTTACTTACCAGCTTAGATCTGATAGCCTGCCACCAACCAGGAATTCCAGTGCCTGGTACACTCTGATCTCCCCAACCTTCCCTGGGGACCCCAAGAACCCAAACTCCTTGGATTCTTAAAATCAGGAGAAATAAACCATTCCCCCTTCTTTCCCCCTCCCAGACTTTCCCTCCCTGGGCTATCCTGAGAGATACTGATCCAACCTCTTTAAATCACAATACAGAGAAGCATGTCCCTTCCCTTCCACAAAGAGGCAAACAGATTCAAGGAAAACAGAGAGAGATTCTCTCTCTCCCCTCTCCCGTCCCCCCACCAGTCCTGGTGAGTTATCCCAGTCCCCTGGGATAAAACAAGGGAAACAAGAAAAAGATCAATCAGGTTCTCTAAAAAGAAATCTTTTAATAAAAGAAAGGAAAAAGTAAAGAATTATCTCAGTAACTTCAAGATGTAAATATTACANATTCAGATTTGGCCTCATTATTACAAGTCAGATATTCTTTGGAAACAATAGGAACCCTTCCTCATCAAAATAGCCGCTTCCAACCTAGCAAGAATGACATAACTTGTAGTTATTTTTTTTAAATTTTAATTAAAGAATAATAATAAGAATGATGATTATGATGATAAAAACTCTAGGCACTTCAGCATATAATCAATAATACAGTAATATCTCTGCAGCCTGACATAATTTCAAGGAGAACTCAACTAGACAGAAACCTCTTTTCCGTCCCGTGGTCATTGTGGAAAGCAATCCTATGGCTCACTCGGAAAACCCTGTCCAAGTAATCATAGAATATGAGGGTTGGAAGGGACCTCAGGAGGTCATCTAGTCCAACCCTCTGCTCAAAGCAGGACCTACCCCAGCTAAATCATCCCAGCCAGGGCTTTGGCAAGCCTGACCTTAAAAAACTCTAAGGAAGGAGATTCCACCACCTCCCTAGGTAACCCATTCCAGTGCTTCACCATCCTTCTAGTGGAACAGTTTTTCCTAATATCCAAACTAGACCTCCCCCACTGTAACTTGAGACCATTGCTCCTTCTGTCATCTGCCATCACTGAGAACAGCACAGCTCTCTCCTCACTGGAACCCCCCTTCAAGTAGTTGAAGGCTGTTGTCAAATCCCCCTTACTCTTCTCTTGTGCAGACTAAATAACCCCAGTTCCCTCAGCCTCTCCTCATAAGTCACGTGCCCCAGCCCCCTAATAATTTTCATTGCCCTCCAATTTGTCCATATCCTTTCTGTAGTGGGAGGGCCCCAAAACTGGATGCAGTACTCCAGATGTGGCCTCATCTATGCTGAACAGGGGGAATAATCACTGCCCATGCATCTGTGACTCACCACTTCCCTCCATCTGCTGGAAATGCTCCTACTAATGCAACCCAATATGCCATTAGCCTTCTTGGCAACAAGGGAACATGTTGACTCATATCCAGGTTCTCATCCACTTGTAATCCCCAGGTCCTTTTCTGCAGAACTGCCGCTTAGCCAACCAGTCCCCAGCCTGTAGTGGTGCATGGGAGTCTTCCACTCTAAGTGTAGGACTCTGCATTTGTCCTTCTTGAACCTCATCAGATTTCTTTAAATCCAATCCTCCAATTTCTCTAGGTCACTCTGGACCCTATCCCTAGCCTCCAGAGTATCTATCTCTCCCTCCAGCTTAGTGCCATCCACAAACTTGCTGAGGGTGCAATCCGTCCTATCATCCAGATCATTAATAAAGTTGTTGAACAAAACATAAAGGTGGCAAACTTTGCAGATAAGGCAAAATTAGCAAAGATAGTTACGTCCAAAGCAGACTATGAAGAGTTACAAAGGGATCTCACAACATTTAATGACTGGGCAACAAAATGGAAGGTGAGATTTGGTGTTAATAAATGCAAAGTAATGCACATTAGAAAACACAATCCCAACTATAGATTCAAAATGATGGTGTCTAAATTAGCTGTTACCACACAAGAAAGAAAGCTTGGAATCATTGTGGATAGTTCTCTGAAAACATCCACTCAATGTACAGCGGCAATTAAAAAAGCTAACAGAATGTTAGGAACCGTTAGGGAAGCAATAGGTAATAACAGAAAGTATCATAATGCCACTATACAAATCCATGGTATGCCACACCTTAAATACTGTATGCAGTTCTGGTCACCTCATGTCAAAAAAGATATGTTAGAAATGAAAAAGGTGCAGCGAAGGACAACAAAAAGTTATTAGGGAACAGCTTCCATATAAGGGTTAAAAGATTAAAGAGACTGGGAGTGCTCAGCTTGGAAAAGAGACAACTAAGGGGGATATAATAGAGATCTATAAAACTATGAATGGTGTGGAGAAAGTGGATACGGAAGTGTCATTTACCCCTTCACATAATACAAGAACTAGGGGTTATGTGATTAAATTAATAGGCAGCAGTTTTATAACAAACAAAGGTAAGTACTTTTTCACACAATGCACAGTCATCCTGTGGAACTCATTGCCAGGGAATGCTGTGAAGGCTGTAATTATAAGTGGGTTCAAAACAGAATTTGATAAATACAAGGAAAACAGCACCATCAGTGGCTATTAGTCAAGATGGTCATAAATGCAACCCCATACTTTGGGTATCCCTAAACCTCTGACTGCCACGTACTCTGGTTGGAAGACAGAAGATGGATTACCCCCTTCTGTTTTTTCTTTCTCAAGATGCTGGCATTGGCTGTTGTTGGAAGACAGGATACTGGGATAGATGGAGCACTGTTTTGACTCACTGTGGCCATTCTTATGTTCTTAACCAGTTTGGCTTTTGCTGATCTGAAGTTCCAAGCTCTACAGTTACTAACTTGTTTAATCCTGCTTCCCCAGGTGCCGTACACCAGCTGAAACAGATGCCAAATGACTGACATTATTTAGGGGATAATCAGAACCAGGGCTTTGGAGCTGTGCTCCAGCTCCAGGCAAAAACCTGCAGCTCCATTGCTCTGGAGTTGCTCCACACTCCAGCTCCGGGCTCCACTCCAAAGCCCTAATCAGAACCATAGTTCAAGCCCCAGTTGTGTGCAAGCAATGTTATAACAGCAAGGTGTTTTCTGTCAAAAGCTTGTGTTAGAAGGGCTGTAGCTCAGGAAGCTCTGGAGCAATTAATCCCATCTTTGGGCCACTAATCTTGTCCTGCACCCACATGGTGAGCAGTGTATTTCAGGACAATGTGAGTAAGCATATAAATTCTTGAGAGATTATAATAGTTGGCCTTTAAACAGATAGTAATTCGACCCCTAAATCTAATGAAGCTGGTGGTCTGCTATGATAACTTTCCAAATGCCTGGAGGGTGTGACAATTAGGTGCACCCATCTGTGGACAGAAGAGAGTGTGAAGGTCTCATTCAGTAGTCCTTGAGCCAAGGGAGAGCAGAGAGTAGTAGGAGGGGAGAGGATGATGGGGAGCTGGTGTCTGTGGGGTGACAAGATAAGGAGGACTGAGAACAGACGGGACGAAGGGGAGGGGTGTGTGGAGGACAAGGAATAGAGGGAATCAGGGATGGTTGGGTAAAGTGGAAGGAGGAGGATGAAGGGTTAGGGAGAAGAGCTCCCGTGAACTAGTAATGGTCTGAGCTGGGAGAGTGGGGGACTGGGAAAGGGGGAAAGGGAGTGGAGGGCCCAGTAGTGGTGGTGTTGAGGGAGAGTTGGGTAGGTGATGTGAGTTAGCTAGGGGAGGGGAACACTGGGGTTAGAGAGACAAGGGGAGTGATGGCCTTGGAGAGTGGTTGGTCTAGGAAGCAGCAGGGTCTGGTGCGAGTGGGAAGGGAAAGTTTCAGGGCATCAGAGGTTGTAGCACTTCAGTGACACTGCTTTTGCTGAAGTCTCTAATGACATCTCCGTAGGCAAAGTTCAGAACTGTACTCCATCCTCAAGCTCCTTGACTTGTCAGCTGCCTTTTGACATCCTTGACCATGTTCTTCTTGAAACCTGATCTTCCCTTATCCTCTCCTGCTTCTCTGACCTCTCCCTCAGTGCGTCCTTGCACAATCCTCCTCACCCCAACATCTCCAGCTTTCTGTGGGGATTACACAGGCTCTGTCCTTGGTCCACTTCTCTTCTTCCTCTGTACCTTATCTCTTGGAATCTCATCCACAAGCACAAATTCAGTTACCCTCTCTCTGTTGACAGCTCACAGATCTAACTCTCTACTCCAGACCAGTCTCTTTTTCCTCAAGCTGAAATCTCAGCCCATCTCTCTGAAATCTCCTCATAGACGTCTAGCCATCAGCTCAAGCTCAACAGCTAAAATGGCCAAAACACAGCTCTTAATATTCCCCCAAGCCATTCCCCTCCATTTTTCTGTATCACTGCAGACAGGGCCAGCTCCAGGTTTTCTGCCGCCCCGAGCAGCAAAAAATAAAAAGGGTGACGCGATTGCGCTACTCCACTCTTCGGTGGAAATTCAGTGGCGCATCCTTCACTCTGAGATGGACTGAGGGACTCTCCGCCGATTTGCTGCTGAAGACCTGGATGTGCCGTCCCTGTAGTGGCCGGAGAGCCACCTGTTGGTATTGGCCGCCCCAAGCACCTGTTTCATTAGCTGATGCCTGGAGCCACCCCTGACTGCAGACACTACCACCATTCTTACTGTCATCCATGTGTGTGTGCTGAACATGTGCTTCAACACAGGCCTCTATCTAGATCCTCAAATGCAACCTATTTTTACATCCTGCAGTTTCTTTCTGCATAATGTTCCTAATACACAACCTGTCCTATCCATGCACGCAGCTAAAACTCTTGTCCAGGTTATCATCATCTCCTGTCTCAAGTATTGCAAATTCTTTTCTAACCCTTGATTAAAGGCAATCATGACCTGCTCGTGTGCATTCAGAAGTAACTTCCACAGAACTACCTCACACTCCTTGAATCTGACCTCTGAGGAAAGGTTGAAAAAATTGGTCATGTTTAGTCTTGAGAAAAGACAACTGGTGGACCAGATAACAGCTGTGTTAAGGGCTGCTATACAGAAGATGGTGATGAATTGTTCTCCATGTTCACTGGGGTAGGAGAAGAAGTAACTGGGTTTATCTGCAACAAGAAATGTTTAGGTTGGACATTAGGAAAAAACTTTCCAACTGTGAGGATAGATAAATACTGGAATAGGTTACCAGGTGAGGTTGTAGAATCCCAGTCACTGGAGGATTTTAAGAACGGGTTAGACGAATACCTGACAGCCAGGGTCTATGTATACTTGGTCCTGCCTCAGGGCTGGAGAATGGATTAGCTGACATCATGAGGTCCTTTTACCCATGCACCAGTAATTTTATGATTCGTTATCATAGTCCTTTGCTTGGACCTTGTCTTCCTCTGGATCATGGGGACTTTATTTAGTAGTTTTTTAGATGAAAAATATGCATGAGTCAGTTTCCCTCTCAATGTGCTTCGTTAGTCATTGGGTGTGAAGGAGTTAATTCCTTTTCTGGGATGGGGACGTTATTGCTCTTGGAGCAACATAGGCCTGTCTCCATTTCCATCGACACGCTATCAAGAACTGTCCACATATGAATGAAGCACACTGGCCAATGGATGTCTCAAAGATTGGGTTCGAGGAAAGCAGAACATGGCAAGACAACTGCATTTGGGACACAGGAACTACGATACAAACCGATGAGCTTTAAGTGTGCAGCTATCCACGGCAAAAAAAGTGAGACAAGAAGACAGAGATTGAGATGAAATCGAGGCGGCTTTGGAAAAGTTGGGCAGAGGACTGCCAAAATGAACGTAGAGTTCAGTTTTGCTTTACCAAACTAACCAAGGGATCTGTAAATCCGATGTTCCCGTTACCTAAGCAATGCGATCTTGTTCTGAAAAGGTTGTCTTGTGTTGCTGCTAATACCTACTGGCTGCTGCACCCCAAAAGAGAAGGTGTTTATGAGGAATCTACAGTCATTTGCACTCACTGAAGTGCCATCAAGGGGCACTGCCTCCAGAATGGCCTGTCTCAGAGTAGTGGAGCTGTGGGGATCATCCTTGCAAAACACAAAGCATAGGAAGCAGCACATGATGGGTATTTCTACACTGCCTCTGGGAGAGATCCTCCCAGCCTGGATCCGCACACTTGCACTGGCCGGCTAGACATAATTTTGTAGCTGTTGTAGATTGGGCTTGAACTCAGTCTCTCAAGTCAGGGATGGACAATAAGAAAAGGTTCTATAAATATATAGGAGCTAGAGAAAGTCTTAGTGGGGATGAAAACTAATGTCTGATGACATCGAGAAAGCTCAGATATTTAATGCCTGTTTTTCTTCCGTCTTTACTAAAAAGTAAATTGTAACTAGATACTTGACACAATTAATATTAATGATGAAGGGGAAGGAAGGCAAGCCAAAATAGGGAAAGAATAGGTTAAAGAACATTTAGATAAATTGAACGTATTTAAGACAGCAAGACCTGATGAAATTCATCTTAGGATACTTGAGAAACTAGCTGAAGTAATCTCAGAACCATTAGCAATTTTCTCTAAGTAGTCTGGAGGAGGGATGAGGTTCCAGAAGACTGGAGAAGGGCAAACTTAGTACATATCTTTAAAAACAGGAACAAAGAGAACTTAGAATCACAGAAAATTAGGGTTGGAAGGCTGCTATCAAATCTCCCCTCACTCTTCTCTTCTGCAGACTAAATAACCCATTCCCTCCGCCTCTCTTCATAAGTCATGTGCCCCGGCACCCTGATCATTTTCATTGCCAGAGCTGCCTCATGCCCTTCCAGCATGTGAATGATGGAGAAAGTTAAAACCTCTGAAAATCAGCAAATGAGAAAATAAACTACACACCAGCCCTTCAATGCAACCTTAACTCTGCCCCTATCTCCTAATTCTGGAGCTGGCAAATGTCACTGGAAATAGGTTAGCAAGGGTAGTGCAAAGGTTAACTAACTACTCAGGGAAGCGGCAAATTTTCCATCTCTTGAACTGTTCAAAGCAAGACTGGACGCCTTTCTGGAAGATGTTTTCATGAAAACACAAGGTATTCATCTCACTACAATGATAAATAGGTGAAGCTGTATGGTCTGTTTTATACAGGAGGTCAGACAGATGACCTAATAGTATTCCCTGGCATTCAAATGTATTGATGAATAATTAATAGGAGGAAGAACTAAGAGAACGTGTGTTGCGTTGGACAGATTTGAATGCCAGCATTTATCGGCATGCACTCCTGCTACGTGCATTGTGTTAGCTGTAGCTTTAAATGAACGGTGGTAGGAATTGTTGGAGTAACTTGGCAGAGCTGTGACTGTGATATGAAGAGAGGTGCATGTGACAGTTGAAGGAACAGATGTTCCTAATTTCAGTGCTGAGTGTTGAAGCTTGTGTCAATAAAGGTACACAAGGGTGTGTTCTTCCCACAAGGGTTGTCAGTATCTGGTGCCATAGTAAGGGATAAGTGAAGGCAATGACTCATAAGGAATACCCACTGCAAGGGTAAAGGGGTGGTAAAATTAGGAAAGTGTGAGATGGATTGCGTGTAGTAGGCTCAATGTTTGAGTGCAGGCCAGGCGTGGGTAGCTTCTGTCCCATACACTGGACCTAACCCTAACCTTTGCCTGAGCAAAGAGAAGATGTTAGACTTTGTGCTATCCTGCTCCTCTGCTCTGTTCCCAAAAAGTTCTGTAGCAGGGAGGGTAGAATACTAGTATGTGTGTCACTGGCCTGTTGGTGTGTTGCTGAAACAAGGCAGAGTTGAGGTTGCATCGTGAGGTATTGTGAACCTTAACTCTTCATTTCCCCTTCTGATAACAGGAATCCTTACCCAGCGAGGTCAC
This sequence comes from Chelonoidis abingdonii, assembly GCF_003597395.2. NCBI lineage: Eukaryota > Metazoa > Chordata > Testudines > Testudinidae > Chelonoidis > Chelonoidis abingdonii. The sequence continues at coordinate 7,426,080 of NC_133779.1, read as the reverse complement.
GTTTTCATAGTTCTCCTGCATGACATCTCTGTAGAGGGCTCTCTGAACGGGGTCCAGCAGAGCCCACTCTTCTTTGCTGAAATACACAGCCACCTCCTCGAAGGCCACCGGCTCCTGAAAGAGCAAAAGCCCCCTATTCAGTACTTGGTGCCCAGTGACAACCCCACTACTCCCAAGGGAGAAGGGCCAATCACATGGGAACTCTGGGAGTCAGACAGGCAACATAGTCCCACACCTACCCCATCAGAGCAGCCAGGAAGCCCAAGGGAGAAAGAGAACGCCCCTCAGCCCTCCCAGCAGACAGAGGGGGCAGGGGTCTTCACATTCACCACTCACCTACTAGCCAGAGGCTGATACAGGAGACGGAGCCCCAAGCAGGGTCCAGGAACAACTCCCTGGTGTGAATCGGAACCCCCTCCTCATTGCCAGAAACCATATTGTAGGGATGGTGTGTCTTCCCTGAGCTTCACTGGCGAGTGCCCCTTTGTATCTCACAAACGGCCTAGTAGGTTCAGGCTCCAGTACTAGAGTCTGGTAAGTGTTCCCAGCCTAGTCCAGTGGGGTTGTTTTCTGTTTCACAAATCAGGGAATTCCCACCCACCAAGCCCATGGGTCTATTACTAGGATCTAGGCCTCATAGTAAACAAATCTCAGGTTTTATCAGACTCTGGCCCCCTCCGTTTCTCCACCAGGTGTATTTCCTGACCAACCCCCCCAAAATGTCCACCGCCTATGTATTTACAGCCCTTCTCCCACCAAAGGGAACCCACCAGCAACTCCCTGATAATCCCTACCTCAACTGGCTCCACTGCAGCCATTTCTCTTCCCTGGAAGGATGGAATGATCTGGAGCAAAACAAGGATGTTACATCGCAGCCTGTTAGGGCAAAAAGAGTGATAGGAGACATGTCAGAACAGGCACAGTTCTCCCTGGCACTTTCCTTGCACACTGATGTTCTAGACTGTCATGCCTATAACAGGAAAATTCAAAACATAGTTAGTAATGGGGGGGAGACTTTATCTACTATGACAAAGTTCCTCCTCTACCTTGGTGGGGGTTGTTTTCTGGTGTGTCACAAATTCAGGGAATTCCACCCACCAACCATGGGTCTATTACCTAGGATCTAGGCCTCATTAGTAAACAAGTCTGCAGTTTAATCAGACTCTGCGCCCCTCCGTTTGCTCCACAGGTGTATTTCCTGACAATCCCCCCAAAATGTCCCTCGGCCTCTGTATTTACACGCCCTTCTCACCAAAGTGAGGAACCCAGCAGCAAGGCTCCCTTGATAATCCCTCACCCAATGGCTCCTACTGCAGCCATTGTTCTCTTCCCCTGGAACGGATGAATCTATCTGGAGCAAAACAAGGATTGTTAAATCGCAGCTCTGTTAGGGCAAAAAAGAGTGATAGGAGACATGTCAGACAGGCCACAGTTCTCGCCTGGCACTTTCCGTTGCACGTACTGGATGTCTTAGATCTGTCGCATGCCTATAACAGTAATTCAGAACATAGTTTTAGTAATGGGGGAGAGCTTTATTACTACTGACAAGTTCCTCCCTCTACTGGTGGGTCTGTGGCGCTGATCTTGCAGATATTGGCTCACCTCCGTGATCTTCCCACGTTGGGTCAAGTCCTCCTGGTCTGTCAGGAGAAGGTTTTGGGCAACCCAGGCCGCCCGATCTACGTCCACCCACCGTGGATCCAGCCAGGGCCTGATGTGATTCTGCGCTGTTATCGCCTGTCAGCTGCATGACAGCTACAAGCTGTCTGGAGCTATTCCTCTGGCCTCTTCCAAAGCATCTTCTTATCCTCACCACAGGGACTCTTCGCCTGCCTGATGTCTGTTAGCTTGTTGGTCTCCTAATCCTCAGCAGCTACACTCTCTCACTCTCAGCTTCTTACATCCCAGCTTCTCACTTGCCTGCCTTCTCTCATATTTTGGTCCTCCCTGCCTGACTCGACTGGGGGTGAGCTCGTTTTTTAAACCCAGGTGCCTGTTAGCCTGCCCTGATGGCTGCAAGGTGATCTAATTAAAGTAGCTATCTCCACGCCTTTTCATGAAAGCCTTAATTGGCTCCAGGTGCCTTGATTAACCTGGAGCAACTGCCATTTGGTTACCATGGTCCTAGGGATTTGTTTAGCCTGGGGCTAACATACATGTTTCTCAGTACTTTACTGTAGCCATCTGGCCTTGCCCCATCACACTACCCAGACATCTGTTAGAAAAAATAATTCAACCAAACACAAAGTATCCAATAAGTTCTTGCAATGTACTGGGGACTCCTGTTTCTTTCAGAAGATGGAAGCGGTAAGTGGAGGATGGCCATTTTACACCTGATTCTGACTAACAAGAAAGAGTTAGTTAGGAAACTGAAGGTAGGAAGCAATATGGGCAAAAGTGATCATGAAATGACAGATTTCAAGATTCTATGAGAAGAACGGCATGGGAGTAACAGAATAAGGACAATGGAATTCAAAAAGGTGACGTCTCATGGGAAAAAAATCTGAGGCGGAAAAAATTGTTGACAAGATCTGGCAGTTTCTCAGAGACAACATTAAAGGAGCAACACCAAACTATCACAATGTGAAGGAAAGATAGAAAGAATAGTAAGCGGGCAATATGGCTCTATCAGGAGCTCTTTAATGACCAAAAAATAAAAACAAATCCTAAACAAGTGGAATCGTTGACAGTTTGCTACGGATGAGTACAAAAGAGTAGCACAAGCATGTGGGAATAAAATCTGAAAGATTAACTCAGAAAATGAGTTACACCTAGCCAAGGGACATATAAGGCAGTAGGATAAAGGTTCTATAAATATATTAGGAGCAAGACACAGGTAAAGGAAAGTGTAGGTCCTCTATTTACCAGGGAAGGAGAGCTCATAAGAGACGACCAAAAGAAGAATAAGGTGGTTAATGCCTTTTTACATTCACTAAAAAAGTTTAATTGTGACCAGATACGTAAAACAATAATTTTTTAACCAAGAGGGGGAAGGAACAGAAACCACAATGGGGAAATAACAGGTTAACAAAAGGGCTGTCCAGCAATTAAAAAAATGAATCACAATTAATCACATTGTTAAACAATAAAAAAAACCTTTTAAATATATTGATTTCAATTACAACACAGAATAGGAAGTGTACAGTGCTCATTTTTTGTTTTTGATTATAAGTATTTGCACTGCAAAAAAACAAAAGAAATAGTATTTTTCAATCCACCTAATACAAGTACTGTAGTGCAATCTCTTTATCATGAAAGTTGAACTTACATATGTATAATTATGTACAAAAAACTGCATTCAAATGTAAAACAATGTAAAATTTCAGAGCCTGCAAGTCTACTCAGTCCTAATTCTTGTTCAGCCAATTGCTCAGACAAACAAGTTTGTTTACATTGACAAGAGATAATGCTGCCTGCTTCTTGTTTACAATGTTACCTGAAAGTGAGAACAGGCATTCACAAGGCACTGTTGTAACCAGCGTTGCAAGACATTTATGTGCCAGATGCACTAAAGATTCGTTGTCCCTTCATGCTTCAACCACCTTACAGAGGACTGCTTTCATACTGATGACAGAGTCTGCTCAATACATCCAAGTAGTGTTGACCAACGCACGTTCATTGTTTTATCTCTGAGTCAGATGCCACAGCAGAAGGTTGATTTTCTTTTTGTGGGGTTTAGGTTCTGTAGTTTCTGCACTGGAGTGTTGCTCTTTTAAGACTTCTGAAAGCCTGCTCCATACCTCATCCCTCTCAGATTTTGGAAGGCTCTTCAGACTTAAGCCTGAGTCGAGTGATGAAGCTATTTTAGAAATCTCACATTAGTACCTTGAGTGTTTGTCAAATCAGCAGTGTAAATATTTTTTAAAACATGTGCTGGGTCATCATCCGAAGATTACTGTAACGTGAAAATAATAGGCAGAATGCGGGTAAAACAGAGAAGCGGATGTAAATTCTCCCCCAAGGAGTTCAGTCACAAATTTAATTAACACTTTTTTTTTAATAAGTGTCGTCAGCATGGAGTATGTCCTCTGGAATGGTGACCGAAGCATGAAGGAGCATACTGTAGTAAGAGGAGGCCCTGAGATATAAACCTGGTTCAGAGACGCTGGTATGAGGCCTGAGGCCTGATAAAGTAATGGTCAAGATTTGCTAACATAAAGCAAAGTTAAGCTGTGAGCCAGAGGCAGGCCCTGCTCACAGAAGCTGTCAGGAAAGGGCAATGCTGGCAAGAAGATACATACCTAAAAGGTAACTGACACTAGATCTCAGAACATTATATACATGTACGTCCCACAGATAACAAGGAACAACTGACCCATCCAATGACAGGGGCAGGGTAATATGATGGACAGAGCTGTTTTGTTCGAACCAACATGTACAGGTGAAAGGGCGGCACCTTACCACGTAGGGGTTGCACCTTGCTACGTGAGGGGTTGCACCTTGCTACGTAGGAGTGATGTTAAGCTTGTTTGTACCTGTGTGTAAGAATGCATCCTGGGGCAGTGTCTTTGTCCAGCCGAGGGGCAGTGGGAAGTCTCGCCACTGACTGAGCCAGTCCATGACCGTGGTCACATATTAGTAGTATGCCCTGTTAGAGTAACAATCTAGGGGGAACTATTGTTGTGTCCAATACGGCAATAAACCTGGCCGACGTGCCTTCGTACCTTACTGACTCTGTGGTCATTGGGGGTTCCTCTTCGGTCTGCTGTGTCAGCTATCTACGAAGAGCTGGACGGCACACAGAGGGAACACACGCAGCGCTGCAGCTGAGTGATATCAACATTGAACAGAGCGAGCAGCCAATATATCCAGTAGCATCTGACAACACATACGAATGTTGAGCATATCTGGCATGTAAATACCTTGCAATGCTAGCTGCAAAAGTGCCATACAAATACCTGTTCTCACTTTCTGGTGACATTGTAACTAAGAAGAGGGCAGCATTATCTCCTGTAAATGTAAACAAACTTCTTTGTCTTCACGACTGGCTGAACAAGAAGTAGGACTGAGTGGACTTCTAGGCTCTGAAGTTTTACATTGTTTTGTTTTTGTGTGCAGTTATGGAACAAAAAAAAAATCTACATTTGTAAATTGCACTCTCATGACAAAGAGATTGCACTACAGTACTTGTATGAGGTGAACTGAAAAATACTGTTTATCATTTTTACAGTGAAAATATTTGCAATAAAAAATAATGTACTCCTTGATTTCAAATAAAACACAGAAAACAGTGTATATGAAAACACAGAAAAACATCTAAAATATTTAATACATTTCAATTGGTATTCTATTGTTTAACAGTGCGATTAAAACTGTGATTGATCACAATTAATTTTTTTAATTGCGATAAATTTTTTTGAGTTAATCGCATGAGTTACTGCTTTTAATTGACAGCCCTCATTAACAAATATTTGGATAAGTTAGATGTATTAGTCTGCAAGGCCTAATGAAATTCATCCTAGGGTACTAAAAGAGTTAGCTAAAGCAATCTTTAAAAACAGTTAACACTGATCTTTGACAACTCCTGGAGCAGGGGTTCTCAGTCTTTTCCTTTCTGAGTCCCCACAACATACTATAAAAACACCAGGTCCCAACAGAGGCAGGGGACAGACTCAGGAGGGCTCCGGGCTGGGACCCTTGGGTATAGGCACCGTTTGACTTCTATTTGGAGGGGGGCCTGCTCCACACAGCGGGGTTCAGAGAGGGCCCACCAGCTCCACCCCCTGACTCACCTCAGCAGGCCACCCAGCCTGTCTGGGTTATGGGGGGGACACAACCAAAAAATATAACTCAAAGGGGGGACTCAGCTCAAAAAGTTCGAAAATCGCTCAGGATGGCGGTGGGGGTAGCTAGAGAATGTGCGGGCAGGGGGCAGCTCAGGCTGCAGGGAGAGGGGTAGCGAGGGGCTGTGTGCCAGCAGGGATCCCCCTGCGGTGGCTGCTCCACGAGGGCCCTGCCGGCCCTGGAGCCAGGTCCCCCCATCCGAGTGGCTCTTATCAGCTGCATGAGGAGTCGCAGGGGGCTGGGAGATGAGCAGTGGCAACCCCTGGCACCAGCCACAGACGGGCCGGGGGGGACGCCCCAGCTGCCTTCCCCATGGCACCACCAGCCAGAGGAGCAGCTGCCCCGCACCGCCTGGCTCCGCTTCCCACCGACAGCCTGGCCAGAGGGCTGCCCCTGAGGGGCGAGGCGGCGGGGGGGGGTGTGGCGCTGCCCCACTCTGCATAGGGCGAGGGTGTCCCGTTTCTAAGGGGCTCGTCCTGCAGGTGTCCCGACTTTTTCTTAAAAACGGGCAAATTGTCCGGTGCTGGTGGGTTCTGCTGCTGGCTGCAGCCCGACTCGCAGCCGCCCCCCCGCCCAGCAGTGGTCAATGGGGGGGGAGTGGTCAATGGGGGGGTACAAGGCTGGTGGCAGATGCAGCAGGCAGGGCCCTGCCCCCGTCCCGCTTCTGCCAACACTGGCCACGAGGGTGGGGGAGCGGGGGGCTCAGGGCGCCGTCATGCTCCCGGAATGACGTCACCGGGGCGCAGGGCCGGCGGGGGAATCTCTGCGCGGGGGGCCAGGATGAGCTCGACAGGCTGGGAGCGCCCCCAGGGCAGGCTGGGAGATGTAGTTCCTGAAGCGCCTCGGACCGGAAGTGGCGTGACCGGCTGCCCTAACAACGGGAGCTTCCATCCCGCAGGAAGCGGAAGACACCCTGCTGCCCGCCCTCCTGTCCCGGGGCATGCCGGGAAGCGTAGTTCTTTTCCCCTCACACTGCCTGATTGGCGGCCGAGGCCCCTGGTGGGGGGATCTGGTCTCGGGTGGGAAACGGGACGCGCCGGGGCTGGAGCAGGGGCTTGGCTCGCGATGGAGCCGCTGCCCCCGGCTCGGCCAGGCTCTGCCCCGGGGGCAGCAGGATCAGGGCGGGACTCAGGTGGTTCCCCTTTCTGTGTCCGGGCAGGGGCGGGTGTTGAACTATCTCTGTGCAGCCGGGGGGCTCCACGTGCCACGGGGGGGATACGAAATCCTCTCCGCAGCCTTGTCTGCGCGGCACTTTTGTGGGTAAAACTTTCCTGGCTCAGGGGTGTGAAAAAACACCCCCCCCATGCGGGATTTACATACCACCCTCCATCCACGGGACTCGCGTCAGTTTACCGACAAACGCTAGTGTGGACAACGCTGTTGTCGGCAGTGGTTGGGAGGAGGCTCACTTGTCAGAACAGGGCTACCGCTGGGCTGGGGACTGCATTATTTTGTTTTGCCGGGGCTCTCCCCTGACAGATCCGCTGTCCCCTTGGTGCTTTTCCTCAGTAAAACGTTAGTCATTCAGTGGTTGGGGTGTTTGTACAAGCTGCTGCCTCTCCTGGGAGTGGATTATTGGTTACGGCGGAGCAGAGCTCCTCCTGCTGACAATTGACGGAGGCTACGCTGTCACTCTTTAGCAGCAGGCACATTGTTAGTGATTTCAGTCTCTATGTCGTCGCTTGACTCAAGGAGGGTAGCCGTGTTAAGCTTAGTTGGATCTGGGTGAATAGGCAGCAGAGAAATCCTTTTGTGGACCATTAATAGACTCAACAGAATGGTTTTGGAGCGTGAGCTGGTTCGTGGCATAGGTGAATTACCACTGTCAGCGCATGTATGGAAATATCCAGGGCAGTCCCATATAGTATGCTAGGCAAGCAACTAGCTAGAGATACGAGGTCTCTGTTCAGTCACGGGACGAGTGAGGCCATGTTTACTACGCAGGTAGAGGTGATGAAAACTAAGAAGGAGAAACTATTCTGAATTGGCAAGCCAATTCTACAGGTTTTGTTTAGTCCAGAGCTGATGGTGTCAAGATATATGAAATGAACTGCAAGTCAGCAGTTTACTCTGCTTGCACAGTTGTCTCTGCTCTTTTGTGGACTGCAAGGGATTGAGGCCACGCCTAAGGTATGGAATACTCAGTGTGGTCCAGGGAGGTGAAGTCGCTCTCCTATCATGTTTTAGTTTATATTGCCATTCCTGATCTGATTTGTGTCCAGTTTATCTCGTTGTTGCGATAGTCGACTTCAGTCTCTGTGCGATCGGTACATAGCAGCCACGTATCACGCGATTAGCTGGCATATGATGGGATTTTGACAATTGGTGTGGGTACGTGCAGGTGAAACATGTGAACCAGTGATGGGTAGTGGCTTATCTGGTTACCTGGTTCCTGTGATGTGTGTCACTCGGCCTGTTCGGTATGTGTGCAGGGTTTGGGCATCAAGACGGTGTCTTCTGTTGCAATGGATTGGTTTACCTAGAGGGCTGAGTTACGATGGGTTCGCTTGTAGGTGTCTGCAGTTGGGTCGGCTCGAGAATACATTCGTCCATCGCGTTCGGCAGTGGTCTGGTGGGCAGCGAGGACTGGCCTGCCAACCCAAGGACCTGATGTGGATATAGGTGGGGATCATTGTCCCAGCGTATGGGTTGTAGATCCCTGATGATGCGTTGGAGGCGTTTTACTGGGGAGCTGTAGTGTGTATTGCCAGTGAGTTCCTGTGCGGTTTCTTCTTGGGTTTGGTCTCATTGCAGGTGTATAGGAGCTTCCTGGGTACACGTTCTGCTCTGATTGATCTTGTTTCCTAATTTCCTCAGTTTTCTGTGCACGGGTCATGAGAGTGTTTAGAGAATGCTTGGTGGAGATTTATGTTAGCCGTGATTCTGGTCTCTGTCTGATGGTGTTCTCTTTAGAGCAGAGTGGCGGGTTTGTACGCTCATGTGCATTGGCTGTAGAACATGGATTCGTGTGATGTGCCCGGGCTATGAAGTGGCGCCCTGATGAAGGAGGCGTAGCGGAACAGTCGGTAGTTTGTTCGATTATAGATAGGTGTTAATGTGCACCATCGGTTTTTGACCGTGGTGTCTTAGAAAGTTGGGGACCTCCGTGTAGATTGGTCCAGGGCTGAATGTGTGACTCAGAGATCGGGATGGAGTTGTTGAAATCAGTGAAGGGGCATTGGTATGATTTTGACACTCTAGTGTGAGTTTCATGCATTACACCATAGAGGCTCAGTAGTTGGATGGAAAGGATTTACATCAACTGATAGCGATTGGGACGCATGTACGGTCTTCAGAGATGGGGATAGTGAGTTGACGAGGAGGCTGAGTGAAGCGTTGTTTCACAGCGTCAGCCATAAACAATAATGGCGTGATTTGAGGGCCCTCTTCGTCTCACAGATGAGTTAATGAAATATAAAATTCTCCCTCATATCTGCGTGATTGTCACGGACGGGATATAAAATCCAGTCAGCAAGGAGTCTGGTGGCATCTGCAGAAGTGGGTTTTTTACCTAAGAAAGCGTATGCCCAAATAAATCTGTTAGTCTTTAAGGTGCCACTGGACTACTTGTTGTTTTTGTGGATACAGACTAACAAGGCTACCCCCGATACTTAAAATCCAGTCAGGTTTCTCTCCAATTATTGACCCTTCCTCTAGTCTCTTCCTCAGATTTTGCCCCATTGTGATGACAGCCGTGCACTGAGTGCAGTTTGTCATTGAGCTGACTACAGCAACATGCAGCTCCATTTCTTGAGTTGATAGTTAAATGATCACTTTTCCCCTCCAATAGTACATTGCTTTGCATTTAGAAAGACAAGTGGTTGAGGTGGCATGTTTTCTTGGACCAACCTCAGTTGGTGAGAGACAAATTTCTGAGCTACATGGAGCTCTTCAGGAGAATATCCTAAAATTTTGCCCCACTTCTTCTCTAGGTATCTGTTACTTATTTTATATTCCTTGAGATTTTTTCCCCTCTCTCTCTAATTATAAAATATTAACAAAATCTGATTGACCTTTTCCAAATTCTTGAATATGTTAGAAAATCTTTGCAGATGTCCCTTTTCTATTGAGTTGTCAAATAACAATATAAGTCACTCAAATGTTACCTCTACCTACTATTGACTATCGATATAAAATCCCATACATTGGTCTATTTTCCTCTCTTATTTGTGAAAATTTATCCAAAATTCTCCAGATTTCCACCCTTTTCTCTCTTTAAAGACTGAACATTGATATCAGCTGTCAGATTTTCCCTTTTTCTGAGTAATTATCAAATGTCTGTTAAAAAGCATTGGGGGTTTTGAGACGTTCCCCTGTTTAGTTGCAGCAAGTTCTCCTGTTTTGGAGGGAATGTGTTGCCTTGAGCCATTCTCCGTCTTGGCGGTTACAGGGGTTTAAATGGTCAATTTCTTTATCTCCATTAAAATGTTTCCTGAAGAAAATGACTTCCCCCATATTTAATACACAAAGCCAGAAGGGGAAAGGTGTCTCCCAGTTGTGACTGGCTCCTTTCTGCCCAGGCAGTGCCCAGAGTGGCTGAGAATCCCCACCCTGCTGTATTAGCCCCTCACTATGTTCACCAGCAGTATCCCAAAACTGCATGATGAACAGTCTCTGTGAGGTGTTATTCCCGCCAGTGCTGAGATGTATTCGCCTCTGCGGTGGGTTTCTGTTGGCCATTATGTACAAGTCACTGGGCACCGAAATATCTTAATTTTGGCTCTTCCATGCCATCCATTCTTCTGTTAAGGAAGCATCACCCAGGGCTATCTCCACCTGTTTGAATGGTTGGGAAGGGCGGCTAATAAATGGATAAACTGGTTTCAAATGTTGATAAGAAACCATAGATTGTGCTTCTTTCCCCCTTTTCGAAAGTGCGGCCTTGTAAGCATGTGGACTCACCCCTGCAGCACCCCCTGCTGGTCTCTCAGGGAATTATCTCCCAGCCCAAAGCACCCTCTGCAGGCCAGTGATCCACCACACAGCTTGGCCCCCCATGTCCCTCCCAGACTCTGGCGCCTACCTTCTCTGGAGTGCTGCCCCCTGGCAATACCCCAACAATCTCTGTGGGTCTCCCTTCCCCAGGGAGCCCCCATCCACTACCCCCACCTCACCTCAGTCAGGGCTACTGCCAGTCCTTACCTAGCCCCACTCACTGGGGCAGACTGCAGTAGAAAAGCCACTCATCACAGGCAAGGGGGTTTGACTTGCTGCCTTCTTCTACCACGCAGTACCTCTATGGACCTGGAACCAGGCCCTGCAGCTTGGAGAGTCACCAGACTGGAGCACCCCTAGCACTTCCCCAGCCCTGCTTCACTCCCAGCTACCTGCTTACTCCCTTGCAGCCAGGCCAGTCTCCCTCTACAGCTAGAGGAGAGACTCTGCTCTGCTTCTGGCTGCCCTGGCCTTCGTATAAGCCCCAGCTGCCCTGATTGGGGCATGGCCCAGGTATAGCTCCTTCCCCAATCAGCTTGGGCTTTTTCTCCTAGCCCTTAGGCCTCTCCCAGGGATGACTTCTATCCTGTCAGGGCTGGATCTGGTAACCACCCCGCTACAGGCAGCTCCAGGTTTTGAAGGGGAAACTGTTGCTGTGAATCCTTCTCAGAATATGGGGAATGAGCAAGGGGGTTATACCAACTCTCCTAACAAATGGTGGCCAACCTTTGGGTTATGTCTTTTGATACATTAAGAAAGAAGGAACAGAATTCAAGAGTAAGACTCAGCTCATAAGATCATGGTTCACCACACAAACACTTCTCTTTCCTCCCTAGGGCAATTCCTTCCACAAATATTCCGCTCTCATGATATGCCTCAGGTATGGGAGCCAGATCACTAGCTGGTGGAAATCAGCAATGCATCCTAGCCCTGAGAGTGCTGTGCATTCAGTGACTGACCCAAACCCTGCTGCAGTCAACAAGAGTCTTAATGGGCTTTGCATAAGGCCCATACAGCAGTGGTTTTCAACCTTTTTTCATTTGCAGACCCCTAAAAAGTTTTAAATGGAGGTACAGACCTCTTTGGAAATCTTAGACATAGTCTGCAGACCCCAGGGGTCCACGGACCATAGGTGGAAAACCATTGCCCTAGAGAGATCACTGTATCAAAGGAGAGATCTGAATATGGATTGACAGGAGTACATTACAATTGTTCCCATTACAATGACTTTGTTACGGGAAATGGTAATTTGCTGGCATTTCATCCCTCCTGTAATATAAGCTCTATCCTGTGATGGTAAGTGCGTAGGAGCTGGAATCATGTCTTTATGTCTCATGGGCACCATTAAAGTAATAGCATTTATAATAAAAAAGAATAACTACTTTGAAAAATAAATATTGTAGAGCACATCATGTAACTGCTATTTGGTATTTTCACAAACACAAGGTATTTCAAAACGTTGTAAGAAACAGCACTATATGTACATCCCTGGAAGAAATTAAAAATGGAACTTTGCAGTTACCCAGTTCTATGCACCAAACATTAACAAATACATCAACTGGGAGAAACAGTCTAAGCAAAGGCATATTTAGTAAATTCCTTTACAAAAGTTTTCTTAGTTCAAAAAAGAGATACAGTAATATCCACTCCCAACTTTCAGAACTCATTTTCATATGAAAATATAAGTATCAAATGTAGTTATGTCTCAGCATCATACTAAAGTATGCACTGTACTAATTCTTACCCTGCCTGTATAACAGAGATTAACAATATATTTGTATACGAAAACATGCTCCTCAAACATTGAGGTATTACCAAACTCAGGTATGAACTTCTCCACCTCTCATAATCCAAGACATGTACAAAAGGCAAGTGTGTACATCGCGTTTACAGAAAATTCCCACAGAAGTACAAATGGTAACCCTTGAAGTTACATCTGGTAGAACATACACACCATTCAAAATTAGGAATCAGTGTTTTTAAACTCAACTAGGTGCCATCAGTAGCTCTAAATGCTCACAACGTATAAAGAACATCTGTAGTTATTAAGCAATACGAGGGCAGTGCATCGTGGTTTGGCAGTCAAACTCCTTGCAAGAACATCCATGTGCTCTCTACCCGAATAATATAGTTCATCAACTAGTTCAAGGATTGGATCGAAAGAAAAACAACATTAAAATCAGAAAACACAATTTTTTTTAAAGAATCAAAAATGTGCAAAGTGGCAGTGACTGTCCAGGTCAGGTAAAAAAAAAGTTAACACGTCTCCATGTGTTCTATTTCCATTAGCAACTGTTGTTGTCTGGCTTGCAATTTTTCCTTTTCTAGCAATAACTTGTGTTCCTCTGCCTGAAGGGAATGGATATAATCAATGGCTTTATTCAAGATGAGTATTTTTGCAACTTTCTCATTTTTAACCAGTTCAGGTACATGGTCCCTTAATGTGAGGAAACTAGAGCGCAGATCCTTATTCCGCTGACGTTCCAGACAATTGAGGCGTCGACGTTTGCTATCCTCTGATTCTATGTTTTGAGGACTTGAACTCTTAGACTCTGGTTGGATCACGGGTTCTGTGACATGGGGCACCTCGTTTTTTAGCTTTTCCTGCGGCAGGGCATCTTCACTTTCAATGTATGGGGAACAGGCGGCATAGTAATAATGCTGGTGAATCATTTCACCAGCATTATTTGGAATAATAGTTATAACAGTCTTCTTGGAGGAAGAATGCCTTTTCTCTTCTGCCAGAACCTCAACGTCTTCCACTTCATCCTCTTCCTCATCTTTAGAAATACAAAATATAAGATAAAGAAAGTAAGTTGTTCTCAACAAACAATATTCATATAGGACCTTGGCATTTAAAAACTAGTAACATATCTGTGTGGATTCTCAGGAGAAACAGCAATCCATAGGTTTTTAAGTGTTCAAGGTATGGACCAAAAGCAAAAATGCAGTGATTGAGGATAAAAATAGGCTGGATGTACTATCTACAGATAGATGGAGATAGATAGTGCATACACTCACACCCAGACACAATAAGGGGGGATCTCTGCAAAATTAAAATTAGAACCCTAAACCAGACAGCTTTCCACACTTTCAAGCTGTACAATAGGACACATGAAAGTGCAACCCAAATAAACACACTAGAGGAAACAGTATTAGAGAAAATGCCCTAATTTATACTGTAACCATCAAACTGGGGCACACAACACACATGCGTGTGCACGCACACAAACACACACGCGCACGCACACAGACTATCACAACGCCATCCTTGCTTGATTAAAAAGGAGCCAGAAAACTAAACAGTTGCTGCATTTGTTCTGATGTGGAATGAGAAGCTGTTCCCGTGAGAGTCTCAGTAAGACGGTGCTCTGGGCTACTGCCAAGAAGACAGCTCCTGTTGGGAGAAAAGTGCCGCCTCACAGAAAGCTGTCCAGTCACAGCCATTAAAGGGACATTGAAACAGGAGACTTGTCATCAAGTTAAGGATGATGGTCATATGGATCTACTCATTTACATACAAGAAACTGTGCTTACAACTGAAGGGGGCTTCTTTGCAATTACAGATGGGTTTTCTACATGAGAAGATTTCTTTAGCATTCTGGATTTTTCTCTGTCTTAATCCAAAAGCCCAAAGTCAAACATTTCCCTGCTAAATTATTAGACTGCCCAGCCATTTAAGAGCCATGTACAGGGCAGGATTATTTTACACTAAAAACATTTTTCCTGTATCGGCAAAGCACTATTTACACAATACATTCTGCATCTGCTGCATTTTATTTGGCCACATGAATGAATTTTGAGATAAACCACACTGTAGGCTTTGGCATGGGAGAAGTTTAAAAAAAAGAAACATTCAAGTTCATCCAGCATCTGTTAAGTAAAAACGTGCCCAGGATAGGATGCCCTTTAGTTATCTATCACTGTCTGCAAAAGGACCCTTTCAAGGAATCCTTTCCAAGAGGCAATGCCCTACGACAAGCATGCTCCCAGCAACTGGCAAACCCACATACCAGCTAGAACTGTGAGGGAGTAAAACACATCCAGCCACTTGGACAGTAATGGGTTTAGTTTTTGGCTATGTTTTTGTTAACAAAGAAAAGCAAATGAAAGTGGTCTGGGATTTACAAGCTTTCCTCTCTTCCAGACTAACTTTCACGGCACAATACAGCCCTCTGACCTCTTCTGAATTTGCTGCTGGTGGACTCTCTCCCAGCCTCCCCTCTTTTCAGCTGCATCCCATGCCCTAAGGCACGGGAAGTCTAGAGGAGAACCACAGGCCATCTGGACCACCAGAGGCTTTTGAAGAGACCCCAACATCTTCATATGTACTTGTTATTATCAATATTGTTGTTATTTTTTATATTATTTTCTCTGGAGTCTGGACCTTGACCAAGAAACAAAATATAATTGATGACCCTTGCCCTAAGGGCTCACTCCACTGAGCTGATTCTGCAATAGTTATTCATCCCCAGCTCCACACCTTCTCCCCTCGCTTCAGCCGCCATTTTACTTACCCCTCCTACCTCTCTCTGCACAAGCGCTTCAAGGCAGGGGGCAGGGATCCTCAAGCACTGAGGAATATGGCCACCCACTTTTCCTCAATCTTTTTTTTTTATTGACT
Source organism: Chelonoidis abingdonii (assembly GCF_003597395.2). Classification (NCBI taxonomy): domain Eukaryota; kingdom Metazoa; phylum Chordata; order Testudines; family Testudinidae; genus Chelonoidis; species Chelonoidis abingdonii. The sequence goes on along the minus strand of NC_133779.1, from coordinate 7,410,737 downwards.
CACTGAGATTCCAGAAACAAAGAAAGGGGGCATGACCGAGGGCTGTGGGGTGGCTCTGGGGTGGGTGCAGGCTCTGGCTGGGGATGCAGGTTTCGCGGTAGAGCTGGAGATGAGGGGTTTGGGGCGCAGGAGGGTGCTCTGGACTGGGACCAAGGGGTTCGAAGGGCAGGATGGGGATCAAGGCTGGGGCAGGTGTTTGGATCGTGGGGGGTGAGGGCTCCGGCTGGGGATGCGGGCTCTGGGGTGGGGCTGGGGCTGAGGGGTTTGTGGTGCAGGAGGGTGCTCCAGGCTGGGATCGGGGGGTTCGGTGGGCAGGAGGGGGATCAGGGCTGGAGCTGGGGGTTGGGGTGTGGGAAGGGGTGCAGGCTCCAGCTGGGGGTGCAGGCTCTGGGGTAGGGCTGGGGATGAGGGGTTCGGGGTGCAGGAGGGTGCTCCAGGCTGGGATTGAGGGGTTTGGAGGGCTGAGACAGGGGGTTGGGGAGCTGGTAGAGCCTCAGGAGTGCAGGCTCTGGCAGCAATTACCTCAAGCAGCTCCTGGAAGCAGCGGCATGTCCCTTCTCCAACTCCTATGCGGAGGCATGGCCAGACAGCTCTGCACACTGCACTGTTCACAGGCACTGCCCCTGCAGCTCCCATTGGCCGTGGCTCCCAGCCAATGGGAGCTGCAGGGGCAGCACTTGGGGCGGGGGAAGCATGCAGACTGGAGCCCCCTGGCTGCCCCTACATGTAGGAGCCGGAGTGGGGCCATGCCACTGCTTCTGGGAGCCATGTGGAGAGGCTCCCAACCCTGCTCCCCGGATGGAACGCTGGAGCAGGGCAAGCCCCAGACCCCGCTCCCCAGGGGGAGCTCGAGGGACGGATTAAAATGGCTGGAGGGCTGTATTTGGCCCGCGGGCTGTAGTCTGCTCACCCCAACCTTGGGTCATGGATTTATTTTCTTTGGTCTCCTGACCACATGGGGTGTACGGAGGAGCTTGGGGAAAGGGAAGACTAAGGCCTGGTCTACACTACAGAGTTCAGCCGATGTAAGACAGCTTACATCAAACTAATTATGTCAGTGTCTCCACTACAGCCTTGCTCCCACTGATGTAAGGGCCCTACTACACCGCTGTAATAACTCCACCTCCACGACAAGCGTAGGGTTTATGTCAGTGTACTTAAGGCGGCGCATGGCTTACTTGGGCTGTTGGCTGTCATTCTTTTCAAGTTCAGGGCTCCTGGGCAGCAGGGAGCTCACAGCTGCAGCCATGGAATTGACAAGAAAGGCTGGTAGGCTCCCATCCCTGCTGTGAACCCTGTGCCCAGCTCACAGCTTTTGCTGTCACCCCTGGGTGGGTGGGGGGGCTCCAGCTAGAGTCCGGATACCCCAGTTTCCCGGCTTGCAGCCCAGCTGACTCCGGGCTCCTGGCTCCCAGCTGGGCAGTTGTCTGGGCTCCCCGTTGCCTGAAGGGAGCCCAGTTTCCACCTCGGCTCGGGGCTTTTTGCTGGAAGCCCCGCTGTGCCCAGACTCCTGGCTCCCCGCTGGGAGCCTGGCTGTCCCCCAGGGGGTTTCTGGTGGGGAGATCTGTTCCTGGAGTCCAGGGGGACAACCAGGGTCCTAGGAAGGAGCCGAGAACCTGAGCTGTGTTGCTAGGGGAAAAGGGGCAGCACAAGTAGGGTGACCAGATGTCCTGATTTTATAGGGACAGTCCTGATTTTTGCATCTTTTTCTTATATAGGCTCCTATTAACCCCCACCCCCATCCCGATTTTTCACATTTGCTGTCTGGTCACCCTAAGCACAAGAGTGGGGTCATGGTTCGGGCGCTGGTGCCCCCCCCCCCTTTTAGGGTGCTTCCATCGCACCTGCCATGCACCACTGACAGAAAGAGGGTTGTGTGGACATGAAAAACTGCAGTAATTACTGCCAAGGCTGTAAGTCAACCTAACATAGGTCAACTTCTGTGCGTAGTGTAGACATGCACTGAGCTTAATTTTTATTACAGGAAGGACAATGTGAAGACAGAGAGAGAGAGAAAACGACCACCCCTTGTTCCTTCTCAATTTCGACAGCCTAATGCAGCCTTGCAGAAGGTTCATAGTGTACCAGCCAGGCACTACATTACTCACCCACCTTCCCAGGATAATAACTAGTGCTAGTTTACCTGACCATCAAATGACACCCTCCTTAAGTGAACTGAATTTTGCAAGGCTGCCCGTAATGAATTCACTCTGCTTCCCTCAATGCCTCTGGTTGGGGGGAGATGCATCATAATGGTGATGCTGCCTCCAAAAGCTGCATTTGAGGATGGCACAACCAAGCACACACAAATACTTCTGGGGATATGTACGCAGGCTAACAAATCTGTGATGAGTGGAGTATTTACCCGAGTCCCTGAGAGTAACACCTCCTGAGCTGATGGTGGCACTTGTGTGGCAGCTGCTGCACTGGGTGGCAGCTGCTGCTCCCTCTTCGATCCCACTGCTCCCACTAAAGTTCACCTGGATGCCATCTCTTCCCCATGGTGCTGGGGCTGCTGCCACTGGCTCTCTCTTGTTCATGGGGAAGGGGAACACCTCTGCAGGATCCGTACACTCCAACATAGAGCTGGTGAGCTCTGCTTGGCTGTTGCTGTTGGAACCCCCAGGGCTGGCAAAGGTGGTGGATGTGCCAGCTGTCAATGGTGCCACGGCTGCTCCCAACTGACCCTGCAGTTTCTCACTCGCTGCCCTCTGCAGTGTCTGGTGGGCAGAAAAGCCACTCCACATACAATCCTGGAAAATGATGGAGCTGAGGTTGTTGCTTTCCCCCAAACCTGTCTTGAATAAGTCTCCTTCATCTGTGCTTCCCCAAAGGTCGGCCTCAGCAGGCAGCAGCAGTTTAGATGGCCAGTCCAGAGGATCATGGGATCGGAATCCCCCTAAAGCCACCCCTGCCCATGGCAATGGGTCCCCTCCTGCGGGGTTCACCTGAAGTCCTGCCCCGCTGGGAGACAGAGGAGGGGTAGGCAGCAGTTCAAACTTTTTCCAGATGTCCTCCCCTGGGGAAGCAGAGTCTGGACTGCACAAAGAAAAATCATCTTGGTCTGGATAGAAGCAGGGCTGCAAATAGTCAAACTCAAGCTCTAGGTTTTTCTGAACATCTGGCATTACTGGGTTCCTCTTGCTTATTCCTTGGTTACGCTGTTCTTTAAAGCGAGGTTTGAGTGTGTTTCCACTGGAGAGAGAGAGACTTCTCCCAAGACCTGCAAGAAAATCAGAACTAAGCTGCAATTTAAAACCGGAGGAAATGCATTTAGACATGAATCATTCTGCAATAATCAACCTCCAAATTCTAATAAAGCAAAGCCAATAATCACTGAGATACCGCAGGAATGCAGGGCGCACGGGGCAGATTTGGAGAAACACGTTTCACTCCCTTTGAGCTGCTTAAACTACTCAGACAAAACAAAACCTGGAGGCGCACACACAGAGTTGTCTGCTTTAACCCTGTGCTCTGTCAGGAAAGGTACTGGGGAAATGCAAAGGGATTTCTGTGCAGCTTTGCACAGCCGTTGCTAGCTCTGCAAACTGCTTCGAACACACAGTAACCCAAGCCATACACTGCACGCAGGGCAAAGCTCGACACCTCCTGCTAACAAGAGTAAGTTTCCCCCTTTTTGCCATCCGCAGCACGGTGCAAAGAGGCCAGGGAAGGAGGATGCACGAGGGGCAGACAGGAAGTTTCCCTCCTGCTCAGCTGCAGATGCGACAAGGGAACTTTGCACATTGCCACGACATGCACCAAGAACTGCTACAAACACAGGTTTGCGAGCCCCCTTCCCCCGGGATTGTGTGCCCGGTTGCATCAGGCATTTACAATTAGTTGAAGCCTGGGCTGGACGTTCAGTGTGTCCCTTCCCCTCCCCCACGTAGCGCAAGGTGCAGGACAGTCGGGTTTGCTGGGCTGAAAACAGCTGACATTTAACTTGGGCCCGAAAGGGAAATCTTCATCAAAACGCCTTGCGCTGAAATGCAATGACAGGAGCCCAGCTCAGCTGCTCCTTCCTTGCCCCGCCACTCCCACTCTTGCGCCATTTTTCTACTTATCACGTATTAAGCCGTTTAAACTAAACCAGTGAAAACGCTCCTCCAAAACACCGCGATCTCAATGCACCAGCTTTAGAAACCTCGAGGATTTCCGTCTGATCGGTGACACACGCGGCATCGCCCCCTCCCCCCAGCTTTGCATCTCCAGTACCATGGGGGCCCGGGAGGGAGGCTTATTTAATGCATTGGTTTTGCCCTCCCCACTTATGACAGCCCCAGTCCTGCAGCGTCCTCGTCTGACCTCCTCCGTGGTGCTAGCGGTGGGTGTCTCAGAAGAGGGGGCGGAGGGGAGACAGATGATTTTTTACATTGGACACGCGCGCCGGCTTGCTCCCAAGGCTGGCTTCAGCCTCCGCCGTCCGCCTGTGCTCGCGGCCAAGCTCCCGCCGGCCGGCCGCCTTGGGAAGGAAACAAACCAAATTACAGCAGACCGACGGGTGCTACCTGGGGGGGAGAAGGCGCGAGGCGAGAGGGCGGCTTGAGGCTGGGACGCAAAAGCTCCTTTGCGCTTATTCTGGCAAGCAGAATTAGGTCCCATTCCATTTGCAAACCAATAATCTGCAAAAGAGAGTGCAGCTCCCGAGCCGGGCGCCCGGGCACGTGGGAGGCGCTTTGTAGGGAGGGTTGCGATTGCACCGATGATGCGACTCTTCATGCTTTGCCGTGGAAAGCGAAGGAGGGGGGCGGAGCTTTTAGGGTCCAGGCAGCCCCTCCCTTCAACCTCTTTTAAAGAGCTGGATGGGATCAGGGCTTTGGCAGCAGATACTAATAAGAAAGACCTGGGCGGCGAGCTTTGCAAGCCCATCCCGGACAAAAAAGAAAGTCACAATGGGAGCAGGGTTCAAGCCTAGGTGTCGGATTGATGCGTGCCGTGCTGTGCAAATAACACTAACATGTGTCTGGTGGGGACTGCGTGTGAGCCCCGCTCGCCGCCCAGAGGCGGCAGGTTACAAACTTGAAGTAATTCAATACAGGGGCCGCAAGCTTCTCCCTACGCCGGTCCCTTGTACATAAATACTCTCACAGAGCAGCCTGCAAGGCTTTTTCCCTGCACAAGCGACACCTGAGGCTTCCCGGTGCAGTGGCTGTTTCTGTGCCCGGAAAGTGAGGGGTGGGATTGGAGGAGCAGAAGATGGGGCTTGGGCTCACGTGCTGTTGCACACCCTCATTCGATTCCCGCAGAGGGTGTGTCCAGTTTGGGTGGGGGGTGAGAGGGGGCGGAGCCTATAAAATGACCTGAGAAAGGTTTGAGGGGTTATAACCTGCTGGGAGCAGATGCAGCATTAGGTAAGGCAGGCGGGGCTTACAGTGCACCTCTCCAGACCCAGCCATGATTTGAATCATTTATATTGAAGCTTTGTGGGACCCTTTCACCTCCTCACACTACCTTGGGGCACAAGGAGGTGGGATCTGGCCTTCTTCTCAGGAATATTATTTTTGTCAGGGACCTCTAACCCAGAGGGCAAAGTTCGTTGTCTGACCACAAGAGAGACAGCAACACCAGCAAGGTCCGGATCAAAAGCTCTTTATTGACAAGTGCAACGCATCAATAGAGAGCAGCTTGTCTCCCGAGAGAACCAGCCTGCTCTTTACCCTCTTAGTATAAGACCTATATAGACAGTCCGTCGCGTCATAAATTATTCCACTTGAGCAACCCACCCCTTTATTCACAACTAGAAACTAGACACCTTTAGTATACTTGGATGCCTAAATTAGAAATGTAGGGAGTTAAAAACAAACAAAGAACAAAACCAGGGAGTGTAACCGGAGGCGGGAAGCTAGAGTCTTATCAATTCTTCAAAGGGGCTGGCTTCTAACACAGCACATCTGGTACTGTGCCAGGAATGCAGCTTCTCTCTTAACTTACTTTTTCCCAGCTCTTCGTGAGAACATCCTGCTTCTTAGTTCTTTCCACTCAGGGATTACCCACAAACCTTTGTTAGCCTGACTTGGTCAGGTTGCATACCTGGTTTTGTCTGCTAATCTTTATTCAGGCCTAACAATCCCCCCTTTGTCCCTGGAGGACCATAATGGGACTCTTGGAACATACACATTTAACAATTGTCGGGAGAGGTCTAGTAAACCATGACCCAAGTCTGGAGGAGGTCCTCAAGACTAAAAGTGTGATTAAGAGGTACAAGCATGAAAAACAGCAGCATTCTTATAGCTTGTAAATCCTTGTTATTAAGCCAGGAGTGATTAACAAAAAAGTAACAGTTTTTCCGATGCGAGCACAAGCCCCCTATATTTAGGATTCATGGCATCTAGCACAACCGTTTATTTTGCAAAGTCACTTCCTGCTATTCATCCAATCTCTTGTGGCAAGTTTGGAAAGCTTTATTAATATGCATTAGATGTTTTTCAAAGCCTGCGCAAATATTTGACACTGTCTCTGAGACTAGCACACCCCAATCCAGAATGAGATGCACGGACAAAGAGGTGGATGCCTGTTTGTTTGACAATCAAGGGATGGGGCACTGACTATAACATCAGTTAGGTATACTAAGTATTAATTTCCAATGTCTTGGTGAATAATCCAGTCCATGGGACATCCTCTCATGGACCCGTCAGGATTCGGAGTGGAAGCCCACCCCGGCCAAAGTGCTTGAAGGAGGCACTGTAAAGTCCACATCTCACCCAGAAAGCTTACAATATGCCTCCATGACCACAGCATCAGATGGCTACTCTGCATGTGTCTGTAAGGCAGTGGTCAGTCCTGTACTCAAGATCACTCGCGAATGGCCATCAGCGGTCACAGAAACCTGAATTTCCAAACATACTAGATCCCACTGCATGCCTTCCCAGCCTCAGGATATAATACCATACTTTCCTGGTGTGGTACTTAGGATCTACATCTGTTATTAACTATTTAGAGGTACTCTTTAAAAGGCATGGAACATTAATAACATAGGAAAGGGGTACATATAGGATCCGCCATGACACAGGGCACAGCCTTAGACAATAACCCAAAAAGAACAATAATATACATCCTCCAACCATGGGTCCGACAAATGTCCTCTCACCAGGGACTATAATCTTTTTCTTTGCACCAGGGTCATTTCTTAGATGTCTTTCTAGTCAAGGAATTCCTGACTTTGGGAAATAATTTCAGTGGAGTGAGTGTTCCTTTCTCCTCCCAGAACGTCGTGGTGCCAGCATCCCAGGGGAAGAGGTACTAGCACATCCCCTGAAATGGTGTTTGCTTGTTCTAGAAAAATTAGGCACAGAGATCTGTCAAAAGACAAGGAGAGGTAACAGTACTTCACCTTGTACTTTTCCCCGCTGCTACAGAAGCACAGAGGAGAATAGCTAGTCATCAGCAGGCCAGAATTTCCCGAGGTGAAGGGCTATTTGCAGTGAGAATCTTGGTCCAAGCAGTCAGTCTTTGCACTCACAAGCGTGTTGGTAGTCAGCAGACTTGGGCCTTTCCAGCATGAGCCAAAGCAGTCTTTCGTTGGTGGACCTTTACATCAATCCAGTTCCTGGTTCCAAGGAGGTGCAGGGTTGCTAGAGGTCTTCGGTAGTGCTTCTTACCTGTGAGAAAAAGAAACCTAACACTTTTCATAGTGCCTGGCAGTGTTTGCAGATCTCATAGCGCGCGTGGGCAAATTCAAGCCCCCGCTCCTGTCCTTGGTGTCACCAAGTCTGACTGTGAGCAGTGTCTTATCTATACCTAGCCACTGCCAGTTAATTTCTTTTTTCCAGTTAACTATTTGTTCTTTGTCTTGTTTTCCACTCTTGATGGTCTTTTAAACGCTGCAAAGGGAACTTCACTCTCACTTATACATTTTTTTCCCAAAAGAACAGACATAAAACATGTCATATACAGTACATTAGTCTTATTAATTCAATATATATCACACATACCCTTACTAAAATAACCTTATTACAGAACTTGGGCCAAGAAGCAGAACACAAGCACACCTTTCAGGAGTTAGACTCACATACAACCTCTATTCCAATACTTCCCACCATCCCAGCCCTCTGGCAGAAACTGAGGTAGCCAAAGGATGCCCATGTACACATATGGAGTGGGTTAACTTTTCATGTCTTTGCTTTCATAAGACTGTTGGTATGCAAATTTAACACAATTTTTGGCAATACAATTTGGCCAATGAAGTTTGCCTTTCTTTTACGTAGGGAAAGATAGCACTTAGAAGTAATCACATCTCCTGATTATCCAAACACTTTGTATTCCAAGTGAACAAGAACAAGTACGCATTTCATTTAACCTTTGTTTGATGTACAACTAGACTATTTATCAAAGATATTAAAACACAACAATTCCGGACCACAAGAAAAGCACACACAAGAGAAACATAGAACACAAAAACATATTCCTTGTTGGCCAGTAAATGCATGGTAATTTGAGCTGTCAGCTGTCATCAGTTGTCTCTGGTTGCTGAAAGAGAAAAAAAACAGAGGTCCTGCCCTTCTAGGCAGGACATCATCTGCTTAAAATATAAAGTACCCTGTTGACTTCAGGCAAAACAGAGGAATTACCCCCATATTTCAAATTATTTTACAAACATTTCAAAGACACCAAGAACTTCCTCTTCGCATTTTTACAGAGGTTCAACTGCTGTTCCTCCAGCAATACAGAGTAACTTCTCACCTCCCGTAAATCACTTGCTGTCTCCCCAACAAGCTACTTCTATCAACTCAAATCACCATTGCAAAGAAGTCCGTGAGTATTGAAATCCCCTATGCTTACACTACTGAACTCCTTCTTCCACTACCCACCTTAAAGTGTCCAATTTCTTCCAATTCTCTGCTGTTGCCTGCCCGCCTGGGCCCGATCCTGCTTTTCTTTGCTGGAACGTCCTTCATGGGCACCAAACTTGTTCATTACCACATTCTACTAGGAGGGGGCTCTTGAAGCTAGCCGCTCACCCTCCTGGTCTCCTAAACATTCTAACTCACAGACTCCTGAAGTCCTTCCTTGAGGCTTGTCACCGACAAACACATGGCCCATTGGCAAAGACCAGTTTATAACAATCAATTGCAAAAACCCCTTTAGAGGTGTTACCAGAGAAGCTACCATTGTCTGCCGACACTTAAACAGAAAAGAGAATTTACACAGAGAGCAGAGGAAAATACAGTCAAGCCAGATTTTTCCAGTTTTATATAAAAAGACACTGGACCGCTACAGGGACGGACCAGAAGGATCTCAGAATTCGACTAGAGCTTCCTCGCACGCATGGTCTCCATATCTGAGAATGGACGACAGAGGGTCAGTTTACCGCCACACTCCGAACGCCCAAACGAACGAGAGCAAGAAAAAACAGGCACACTACTCGGTTAAACAGAAACAGAACCAACCAGAATAGCGTCCTTATCCTATTGGGTCCTCTTTACTCATGCAGTTCCTCAACAATAACACACAACAGTACAAGCAAAAGCAAGCAAAAAATAACAAGGGTAAATCCTGACCAAAGAAAATGAGGTCTCAG
>NC_133779.1:7381476-7393273 GCF_003597395.2 Chelonoidis abingdonii | reverse complement strand
CATTTTTAGAAGGTCTCTTTCTATAAGTCTATAATATATAATTAAACTATTGTTGTATGTAAAGTAAATAAGGTTTCTAAAATGTTTAAAAAGCTTCATTTAAAATTAAATGAAAATGCAGAGCCCCCCAGATTGGTGGCCAGGACCCAGGTAGTGTGAGTGCCACTGAAAATCAGCTCGCGTGCCGCCTTCGGCACTCATGCCATAGGTTGCCTACCCCAGTCCTACAATATGCTCTGCTGCAAAATTTGACTAGTTTTCCTGCTTACTGAGAGCTGTAGCCACTCTATAATCAACTGAAACAAAAAACAGAAGCAAAACTAGCTTTGAAGAAAGCAATCTATCTGTTAAACAGAAGGTTATTTTCAGGATGGAAAGGAATCGGAGGTTCGACTGCGCTTGCTCAGACCCGTCCTGCAAAGCAATCACCAGGGGAGAGAAAAAAATCAGACCCCAAAGTAATATCCAAGGGGTCATCTCATCTGGGTTTCTAACAGGCAGCCTAATCCTGAGGAACAAGGTGACTCAATCTCCTCCAGCCGCCCCGTGCTCTCCCTGCTTTCCACAGCCTCCTGTGCTCTCAGCACATCCTTGATCTGGCGAGTCCAATGGATCATGGAAGCTAGAACAAAAAGTCAGATGAGGCCAAAGGAGTTAGGGGGTTAGACATTGCTGATTTTAATGGGCGCCAAATATCTTTCAGGCTCTGGGCTTTAGTGTCAAGTCCTGCCTGACAGGGTGTGAGAAGCAGTCAAGGTTACTGGCTGAGGATTTTCCTGTCAGTTTCTCCACCCCTGGCATGATAGGTACGTTCAACTGTAGAGCATGTGGTGCTGAATAATGGACGCTGGTGGAACATGGTTAGAGCAAAGAAACCAGGAGTCTGGACTCTGGAGTTTTGTTTGCAGCTCTGGGAGGGGAACACTGTGACTAAAATTCAGGACTCCTGCATTCTAATCCACATCAGCTCTCATAGACTCATAGACTTACGGTCAGAAGGGACCATTACGACCATCTAGTCCGACCTCCTGCACAATGCAGGCCACAGAATCTCACCCACCCACTCCTGTAACAAACCCCTGACCTATGTCTGAGTTATTGAAGTCCTCAAATCGTGGTTTAAAGCTGCAGAGAATCCTCCAGCAAGCTATCTNTGTTAGCCTGACTTTGGTCAGGTTGGCATACCTGGTTTTGTCTGCTATATCTTTATTCAGGCCTAACGTTTTGAAACCAGGTCTTTTGCCTTTGGAATACACTAAGTTGCACAAAAAAAAACACTTATTGTTTGAGATTCTTTGGCCTTTGCTATGCGGGATGCCAGACTAGATGATCATAATGGTCTGTTCTGGCCTTAAAACCTGTGAATTTATCAATCTCTTGCTGTTCCGCAAGCATATTTATAATGAGGAATAAAAACGACACCTGAGAAGAATGGCTAAACAACATCCAGACAGGGATGAAACCTAATCAGGGGCAGGGCAATTCCCTCCCAGCTGCTTCACTTGGCACATTGCATTGCAAAAGTGCCACCTTTTCGACCTTGCTTTGCAGAACACATTCAACACTTCCTGTCATGGCAGCGTCGGCATGCGACATCACATCAACATGTGATGTTACATCGTGATGATGTACCTTGAACACCAGCATGTCGCTTTGCAATGACTTTCTGAACACCCCAAAGATACTTGGAAAATTGTTCCATTGTCTTGAAAGACCCAGGAGTAGTTTGATTCGCGGGATGGCAGGTAGCAAAGGTGAGTCTTAGTTCTACCACAACTAGTGATCATTTTCTGTTTTAAAAAACCACAACTGGTTAGAATCAGTGCTGGAGGGGGCACGGTACAGTGAGCTGGAGGTTTGACTGACCCATGTCACCAACCCTGTGCTAGGCAATGAGCTAGTTAGGTTTTATGTGGTCAGGGCTGACCTGCCCTAGCCTCCAAAAGCATATTTTGGACTCAAGAGAGGGGAATTAATTAATTAATTAATGTGTTCTATACTTTGAAGGTGTGAAGTATAATTATTTTGCCTTAATTTGATTATTTTGCCCGGTCAAAAAAAGTGTGGATGATTTTTATTTAATTTTTTTTTTCTCCTTGCATATCAGTAGCCTTTAATGGCTTAAAGCTTATTTAAGAGACCTTAATTTGTGAACAATTTATACATGCTCCTAATTTTTGCTCTTAGCTCAATTTTAAGCAATTGTGTGTGGCTTGCTCCCTTAAATTCATTATTTGTGTCTCCCACGCGCTCCTGAATTCCATATCTAATCTATCTCTGTAGGGGTCCCTGGGATGGAGACTGGATGCCGTCTGATTCTGTGTTCAGAAATCTGTTGCTTGGTTCTCTCTGTATTCTCACCCTTTCCTGTCTCAGCGAAATTTTCTCAGTAGCCTTTTTAATGATGTCTTCTTTATTGGGTTGGTAGTCAACGTTTCTGTTGGGTCAAGTATGCTATGACATATACGTTTAACTTTGTATGAACAGTCATACCTGATTGTGAACATTAATAAGGGATCGTGTTGCTCCATTAGCTGGTGCTCTATTAATGTTTCCTCGATAGTGAAAAAAACAATAGAGATATTGAAAAGCCTGCCCCAGTTCCCTAGGCCAAAACACACCGCAATCAATGAGAGGTTTTCCATTCACTTCAAAGATCTTCAGAGCAGATCCACTGAACTCTGCTGTCAGCAGCAGAGCTGGTGCAACCATTTAGGCGACCGGCACTAGGATTTGGGGGGTGGCATTTTCTGCAGCAGCGACCGCGGTGGCTGGATCTTCTGCGGGGGCCGCCTCAGGGCGGGGGTTCGGGGACGAGGGAGAGCGCAAGGTGGAAGTTTCGCCTAGGGCATGAAACATCCTTGCACTGGCCCTGGTCAGCAGGCAACCATTTCTACTTTAAAGCGTCCCTCCGGTTTCAACAGCAGTTTTGTTCAATCTTTAGTTAAAGATCACCTGTGCTAGGAACTGATTTTTTACTGCTTCTTTGGGTGGCCAGTTACTCAAGACAGGATTCTCTGTATATTTATTTTATATAAAGGGGGTAGGGCTGTGTCCGTCCTGCAAGAAATCAGATACCTTAACTCAAGTTACTGAGGTAAGGAGACTTTTTAAACAAACAATATTTTTTCTTTATCTAATTCAGCATTTGATGCTAACTCTGTGCATGTAAAATATTTTTAAAAATTACAGTTCTATTGTTTTCCTTTTTCAGTCTAGTCTCACCAGCTGAATGGCCTGGAAAGCATGGGCATAACTGCACATGTTTGTTTTCTTTGGACACATTGGAGAAAATCCAGAGAAGAGCAATAAAAATTATTAAGGGTCTAGAAAACATGACCTATGAGAGAAGATTGAAAAAATGGGGTTTGTTTAGTCTGGAGAAGAGAAGACTGAGGTGGGACATAACAGTTTTCAAGTACATAAAAGGTTGTTACAAGGAGGAGGGAGAAATATTGTTCTCATTAACCTGTGATGATAGGACAAGAAGCAATGGGTTTAAAAAAGTGGTTTTGGCTGGACATTAGGGAAAAACTTCCTAACTGTCAGGGTAGTTAAGCACCGGAATAAATTGCCTAGGGAGAGTGTGGAATCTCTCTCACTGGAGATTTTTAAGAACAGGTTGGACAGACGCCTGGGAGGGATGATCTAGATAATGTTTGGTTCTGCCTTGAGTGCAGGGGACTGAACCAGATGACATCTCGAGGCCCTTTTGAGTCCTACAATTCTATGATTAGACATCCAAGTTTTGAAAAATGTGGCCTGGGTGCATTTTTTCACCTTCCTCCAAAACAATTGGCCATTATGAGAGGCAGGATACTGGATTTGATGGACCACAAGTAGGGTGACCAGATGGCTTGATTTTATAGGGACACTCCTGATTTTGGGGTCTTTTTCTTATATAGGCTCCTATTACCCCCCACCCCCTATCCCGATTTTTCACATTTGCTGTCTGGTCACCCTGACCATGAGTCTGATCTGTTTTGGCAAATCCTACAACAGGGGTCGGCCACCTTTCAGAATTGGTGTGCCAGTCTTAATTTATTCAGTCTAATTTAAGGTTTCGCGTGCCAGTAATATATTTTAACATTTTTAGAAGGTCTCTTTCTATAAGTCTATAATATATAATTAAACTATTGTTGTATGTAAAGTAAATAAGGTTTCTAAAATGTTTAAAAAGCTTCATTTAAAATTAAATGAAAATGCAGAGCCCCCCAGATTGGTGGCCAGGACCCAGGTAGTGTGAGTGCCACTGAAAATCAGCTCGCGTGCCGCCTTCGGCACTCATGCCATAGGTTGCCTACCCCAGTCCTACAATATGCTCTGCTGCAAAATTTGACTAGTTTTCCTGCTTACTGAGAGCTGTAGCCACTCTATAATCAACTGAAACAAAAAACAGAAGCAAAACTAGCTTTGAAGAAAGCAATCTATCTGTTAAACAGAAGGTTATTTTCAGGATGGAAAGGAATCGGAGGTTCGACTGCGCTTGCTCAGACCCGTCCTGCAAAGCAATCACCAGGGGAGAGAAAAAAATCAGACCCCAAAGTAATATCCAAGGGGTCATCTCATCTGGGTTTCTAACAGGCAGCCTAATCCTGAGGAACAAGGTGACTCAATCTCCTCCAGCCGCCCCGTGCTCTCCCTGCTTTCCACAGCCTCCTGTGCTCTCAGCACATCCTTGATCTGGCGAGTCCAATGGATCATGGAAGCTAGAACAAAAAGTCAGATGAGGCCAAAGGAGTTAGGGGGTTAGACATTGCTGATTTTAATGGGCGCCAAATATCTTTCAGGCTCTGGGCTTTAGTGTCAAGTCCTGCCTGACAGGGTGTGAGAAGCAGTCAAGGTTACTGGCTGAGGATTTTCCTGTCAGTTTCTCCACCCCTGGCATGATAGGTACGTTCAACTGTAGAGCATGTGGTGCTGAATAATGGACGCTGGTGGAACATGGTTAGAGCAAAGAAACCAGGAGTCTGGACTCTGGAGTTTTGTTTGCAGCTCTGGGAGGGGAACACTGTGACTAAAATTCAGGACTCCTGCATTCTAATCCACATCAGCTCTCATAGACTCATAGACTTACGGTCAGAAGGGACCATTACGACCATCTAGTCCGACCTCCTGCACAATGCAGGCCACAGAATCTCACCCACCCACTCCTGTAACAAACCCCTGACCTATGTCTGAGTTATTGAAGTCCTCAAATCGTGGTTTAAAGCTGCAGAGAATCCTCCAGCAAGCTATCTGTCCTTCTGTTTCCCTCTCTGCAAATTGCAGGCAATGATAGTTCCCTACTTCAAAGGCGGGTTGTGAAGCTAAATTTTTCATTGGTGTCAAGAATTTGGATCCAATGTGATTCATAAATGCTCGGGGGGGAAGGAGTGATATTCTAGTATCACTGGTGTGACCAGAAACACCTTGTAAAACAGACAGAAACTGCCTTAACGAGTTCCTCTTCACCTCAGATGCAGCTGCAGAAAGCTGAGCAGAGTGGTACGGATTCCTCTGGCCCATGGTGGTCGCAAAGTTCCCCTCTGTAAAGTGCTGCTCTGTTGACAGCTCTTCCTGCTCTTTAAGAGGAGACTTTGGCCAAGGGCGGCTCCAGACCCTAGCACGCCAAGCGTGTGCTTGGGGCGGCATGCCGTGGGGGGCGCTCTGCCGGTTGCTGGGAGGGCGGCAGGTGGCTCCAGTGGACCTCCTGCAGTTGGAGGGGCCTGCAGAGGGTCTGCTGGAGCCGCGGGAGCATGCCTCCCGTGGCATGCCGCACTGCTTGGGGTGGCGAAATGTCTAGAGCCGCCCCTGATTTTGGCTGCTGTTTCCATCCTTATTAACAATGTTGTTACCTGTGTCTCTTAGTTCCCGAGTACATCCCGTCAAAGCGTCACCGTGTTCCGGGATATTGCAAAGATGAGGGGACCTATGTGGGTGAACCCCAGAGGAGATTCTCTGCACCCCAGGCAGAGATCAGAAAGTTGCTGAATACATTTAATGCACTGAACTAGGAAGTAACCCAAGTAACTTATCACATGGCAGCAGAAGGAAAAATCAAATCCTCTGCACTTGCTGAATAAAACCATCCCACAGCTTCATCTCCCAGGGAGCTCGCCCATGGATGTGCTTCCCGATTCAGCCCAGCATTCAGCTGCCTGACAGAGGATGTCATTTCTCTCACTGTTGCAGCAGATTGGATTGGAGCAGAAGCTCTGAGTGGAGCTGGCTTCGTGCACGTTACATTAGGCAGCGATGATCACCGCAACGCAAGAGCTAGCGTGAGCTCTGATGAGCTGGTGCTGGAAATCCAGATGGGTTACTGCGGTAACACACTGAAGGAAACAATTGGAGGGGGAGGGGGGCTCACTGATTAAGATAAACATCGACAGGTAGGAGTTTTAACTAAGTCTGAAGAAAGGAATGATTGAAAAGATAACATAGATTGGGGGTCCGAGACTGAGCGACAGAACTTTTCACCTCTAGAGCATCAGTTCCAGTATTGTCTCACACGTGGGGGAGCAGCTGGCTTATGGGGTGCAAGGAATGGGCTATAGGGCCTTTCACCCCTAGGACACTGGTTCTGATCCAACCCTGCGTGGAGAGCGCTGGCTGGCTCGTGGGAGGCAGGGAATGGGACACAGGCCTTTCACCATTAGAGCAGCAGCTGCATCTGGCACCCTGTCATAGATGATGGTTAGTTTAGGGCGTGGAATGACGAGCCTACAACAGCAGTTCTATCCAGCCCCAGACTGATGGCTTTTTTACAAGAAATACCCCAAATATTAAAACTGTTTTAAAGGCAGCTGGGTCTCAAGGGTGCCCATAATGAACAAGACCAGCAGATGTCTTCAGCTTGCCTGTATCTTTAATAGGGCGAAGGGTCGGGCTGCTCTTCACTCCGTTTACCGGGAGGCCATGAAGGTAACACTGGTTTGATTTAACAAGGTGAGGCCTACACTGGACTTTTTTATGTCCGGTGTAACTTCCTGCCCTCACAGCTCCAGCAGTGTAGAAAGGACCCAGATTGCTGCCCATGTTTTAACCAGCATCTCACGTGGACCTGTAGTTACACCATTGCACTAGGACCCAAGAGACCCGGTTTCTATATCTGGCTCTGCCAGAGATCTTCTGTGTAGTCGTGGGCAAGTTCCTGTGCCTATGTTTCATTCTCACTCTTTGTCTAGCTGGATCGTTAGCTCTGCAACAGAGACCATCCTTCAGGGGGTGTTTGTACAATGTAGCACTGCACAGGTGCTACTGTAATCAGAATAGACTTGCTGAGAGCAGGTTAGAACAGCAGTCTGCAATCTTTTTTTCATTTGCAGGCCCCTAAATTTTTTTGAATGGAGGTGCAGCCCTCTTTGGAAATGATAGACAGTCTGCAGACCCCTCCCCCCCACCCCATCCCCTGATGGACCATAGATTGTAAACCATTGTTCTGTGGTAAGACCCCTTAGACATAGTCTGCGAACCCCCAGGGGTCTGCGGACCACAGGTTGAAATTCACTGGGTTAGATGAATTTTGTGGTGACTAAAATGCCCAAAGCCTGTCCAGGACAATGATGACACAAGAATAAAAGAGGATAAACTGGCCAGGAATAAATCTGGGCTGGAAATGAGAAGAAAGTTTCTAACTCTAACCCAACCTTCCAGCCTTCCTCCTGTGGTTTACTCATCTGGAGTGCACCAGATTTTGAAAGATCTGTCTCCTAGTGGGGTCTAGGTGCCTGGGCATAGCACAACCCAGGTCTGAGGTTCCCACGGTGCCGGAAGGTTTAGAACTTTAGAGAGAGGTTCTGGAACAGCCTCCCAATAGGAATAGTGGGGGCAAACAACTAACTACTTTGAAGCTGGAGCTTGATAAGTTTAAACTAGGGCTGTCAATTAATTGAAGTTAACTCACACAGTTAACTAAAAAAGATTAATTGGGATTACTCGCATTTATAACAATAGAATACCAATTGCAATTTATTAAATATTTTTGGATGTTTTTCTAAATTTTCAATATTGATTCCAATTACAACACTGAATACGAAGTGCACAATGATCACTTTATATTATTTTTTATTACAAATATATGCACTGTAAAAATGATAAACAAAAGAAATAGTATTTTTCAGTTCACTTAATAGAAGTCCTGACGTACAGTCTCTTTATCATGAAAATGTAACTTACAAATGCAGATTTTTTTTTGGTTACATAACTGCACTCAAAAACAAAACAGTGTCGAACTTTAGAGCCTACAAGTCCATTCAGTCCTATTTCTTATTCTGCCAATCGCTAAGAGAAACAAGCTTGTTTACATTGACAGGAGATATAGCTGCCTGCTTTTTATTTACAGTGTCACCTGAAAGTGAGAACACGTATTTACATGGCACTTCTGTAGCCAGCATTGCAAGGTATTCCCATGCCAGATATGCTAAACAGTCATATGCTGCTTCATGCTTCAGCCCCCATTCCAGAGGACATGCTACCATGCTGATGATGCTCATTAAAAAAACAATGCATCAATTACATTTGTGACTGTACTCCTTGTATGTCTCCTGCTCTGTTTTACCCACATTCTGCATATATTTCATGTTACAGCAGTCTTGGATGATGACCCAGCAGATTTGACAAAATGCAAAGAAGGTACCAATGTGAGATTTTTTAAAATAGCTACAGCACTCGACCCAAAGTTTAAGAATCTGAAGTGCCCTCCAAAATCTGAGAGGGACGAGGTGTGGAGCATGCTTTTAGAAGTCTTAAAAGAGCAACACTCTGATGCGGAAACTACAGAACCTGAACCACCAAAAAAGAAAATCAACCTTCTGCTGGTGGCATCTGACTCAGATGATGAAAATGAACTTGAGTCGGTCCGCCCTGCTTTGGACTGTTAGCAAGCAGAACCTGTCAACAGCATGGACGCATGTCCTCTGGAACGGTGTTTGAAGCATGAAGGAACATATAAAGTTTTAGTGCATCTGGCATGTAAATATCTTGCAGTGCCGCACCAACAGTGCTATGTGAACACCTGTTCTCACATTCAAGTATAGTGTTTTGTAAACAAGAAGCAGGTGCAGCACATGGTCTCCTGCAAATTACCAACCTTGTTGTCGAGTGATTGGCTTATCAAAAGTAGTTCATGTTTTATGTCTGCCAGGAGAGAGCGACCTGCTGAAACCCCCAACCCCTGCCCCACAGTACCCCCTTGCGCAGCATGGAGCCAGCCCTGCCTGCTAGGAGGAGCGCGACGCGCCGTCAGCCGCGCCTGCCCTGCTCCCTGAGCCCAGCACCCCCTAGCTGCTGCATTGGGTGTAGGGCTGCTTCCCTCACTGTCATGCGGCAAGCCGGTCCATCCAGTTCCAGACCCAATTACTCCGTGCCTCTCCGCAGCCTGCCAGCTAAATGGCTCGTGCTTCTATCACCCTGCTGGCAGTGCTGGAAGCCAGATGACCCTGGCCATGCCACTGCGGCCTGGATCTCCACGCAGGCACCACCAACAGGTCCAGCTGCCCTGAGCCTAGCTACCCCAAATCCAAAGAGATGTCCGCAACTTCCAACCTAGCATCCCAGCCCCCTCCCCGTGCTTCTTGGTTTATGCCAGCACGACTTGCCCCCCACCCCTGCGATAGGGCAGATCAGCTCCATGTTAGGTAGGAGTTGGGGGGAAAAAAAAAACTGAGGGCTATACGAAAGGTACTGAGAGGCAGGTATATAACCCAGGAGTCCTGGCTCCGCAGCCGCCCACCACATTCTACCCAGCTGGGGGAGGGGCACTTCTCCTTGACCTCGATTACCACTGGGGTCTGATAGAGTGGCGGTAGGGGGCGTCATATACTCAGATCAATAGGTCAGAGGACTAGATATGATCATCTAGTCTGACCCTCCTCACAAGGCAGGCCAAAAACCCTTACCCATACACATTATAACACCCCTAGAGCCGATGACGGAGGTATGAAACCCAAAATGTATATACCTCAATCCATAGATTCACCAGCAAGCACCCATGCCCCAGCTGCAGATGGAAGGCGAAAAACCTCCAGCCTCGCCAACCGCCTGGAGAAAGATCCGCCAACGCCCCAAATATGCCAGCCTAACCTGAAGCATGTGGCCAGACCACCGCACCACCCAGGAAAGAAGCCCAGTAACTCAGTTCCCACTCATCCAAGTGGAATTTTCAGGTGCATATAATGAGGCCAAGGTGACGAGAAGAACCTGATTGCGATTTCCATTTTTAAACAGCGCCAATTGACACTCCTTCTCGGCTATTCTAGGCCCAGCCCACCCCTGGCATGGAGCCAGCCAGCACCTGACACAGCCCTAAGTAATGGGGGAGTTGTAGGGGGAGGGGCAGGGATCCAGATGGCGTCCCTGAACTGCCATTGAGTCTTCCGGGCCGGCAGAGTTGGCCGGTGGCACAGGGGCCGCTGTTGGCAGGGAGTGGGATGGGCAGCTGGGGATGCTCTCCCCTGGGAGGCAGGGTGGCGCCCAGGTGGCGCAGGGGCTGTGTGTGGTGTGGGGCAGAGGGCTCAGCAGGGCACTCTCTCCTCGGCAGGGCTGGCCCCAGGGTGGCGCTAGGGGCTGCTGTGCTACAGGCTGTGGGGCAGGGGGCTCAGCAGGGGACACTCTCTCCTTGCAGGCAGGGCTGGCCCCAGAGTGGTGCTAGGGGCCACTGTGCTGCAGGGAGTGGGGTGTGGGGCTCAGCAGGGGGCACTCTCCTCTGGCAGGCAGGGCTGGCCACAGGCTAGCACTAGGGGGCACTGTCCTGCATAGAGCGGGACAGGGGCAGAATGGGGCGCTCTCCCCTGCCAGACAGGCCCCAAGGTGATGCTAGAGGGCACTGTACTGCAGGCTGTGGGGAGGGGGGCTCAACAGGGTGCGCACTCCCCTGGCAGGCAGGGCTAGCTCCAGGATGGTGCTACGGGACACTGTACAACAGGGAGTGGGGCGCCTTTGGCTTAGTTTCCCCTATGCATTTCTTAAGTATCTAGGTGGTGGGATAAGGGTGTGTGATTGTTGCGGAGCCCTAGGCAGGTGTGATGGTGTCTGCACAAAGAATGGCCGACACCCTGTCTCCTGGCAGTTGATGGCCTGGCCCCCTCCCCTGCAAGGTGCCAGCTGAAGGTGTTGGAGAACAGAGAGCAGGTGGCTTCCTGGCCAGGGAAAGAGACAAAAGCCAGAGGAGGGGCTGGAGGGGGGCTTCAGTTTAGAGCTGGCTGGGGAAATGGAGGGAGGCCCAGCACCGGGGTCTGGGCTTCCTGCCCCCCAATATGGACCTGACTGAGGACTCCTGTTCTCTGTACCTACAAGCTCTGTTTTAGACGGTGTTCCTGTTGTCTAATAAACCTTCTGTTTTACTGGCTGGCTGAGAGTCACTGCTGACTGCGGAGTTAGGGTGCAGGGCCCTCTGGTTTCCGCAGGATCCCTGCCTGTGCAGACTCGCTGTGGGAAGCTCACGGTGGGAAAGGGGATGCTGAATGCTCCAAGGTCAGACTCAGGAAGGTTGAAGCTGTATAAGCTTCTTGCCCTGGTGACAGTCTGCTCACAGAGAGGAGGCTCCTCCAGAGTCCAGACTGGCTTCGTAGGGAATAGTTCCAGAGCAACGCCCATTGGCTCTGTGACAGGTACCACTAGTGCACTGTGCTGCAGGGAGCTGGGAAGGAGGCTCAGCAGAGTTGCTCTCCCCTGGCAGGCAAGGCTGGCAGCAGGGTGGCGCTATGGGTGTTGTACTGCAGGATGAGGGCAGGTGCGGGGGGCTGAGGGCGGAGGCAGGTGTCGGGCATGGGATGGAAGGTGCGGGGGGGAGGTGTCAGGGGGGCGGGGCAGAAGG
>NC_133779.1:7234215-7379374 GCF_003597395.2 Chelonoidis abingdonii | reverse complement strand
AATCACACGCACCCGGCCCATCACTACACGCACAAACTCAGACCGGCCCCGGACATACGAGCCACCACACCACCATAAACGGCCCGGAACACGGCCCCCACCGGACACGCACGGCCACGACACCGCCCACCCCGGCCCGGACACGGCCCCACCGGGCCCGACACCGGCCCGACCGCGACGGCCCACGGCCCGACACCGCCCAAGCCCGGGCCCGGACACGAGCCCCGCCCAACCCCTCACCCGGCCCGGACACGGCGCCGCAGCGCCGCACGGCCCGAACGCCGCGGCCCGCAGCCCCACCCCACAGGCCCCACGGCGCCACGCCCGGGCTCCCACCCTCGCGGCCACAGCCCCACCTGCCCCCGCCCCCCAGGAGGGGGGCCAACGGGCCGAAGAAAAAGGGCGGAAGGCCCGGGCACGGGGAACAACGCACAAAGGGGAGGAGGGCGCGAAGGGGCCACAAGGACCCGCCGGCGGGTGGGGCGGACGAAAGGGCGACAGCGGGAAACCGGCCAACGGGCGACGGGCAGGAGACCCGAACAGCCGGGCCGGCCCAGGCCCGCACCCCCGCGGCAGCGCGCCGCCCAGGGGCGGCGCGCGCCCACCCGGCCACGCAACGGTGCACCAGCGGAGCCGGGGCGGGGGGCAAGCGGGGGCGGAGGAGGGCGCCGCCGGCAGGGCCGGCACGGCCAGGGAGGCGACCGAGGCAAAGCGCCGAGGGCGGCCAGGAGGAGGGGGGGGACCGGCATGGGGCCGGGGGGAACAGCAGGCGGCGCCGTGACCGGCCAGCAGGGGGCGGCGCGAGGGGTCCTGCTGGCCCCGCGGCGCGAGGCGGACCGGCCAGCAGGGGGGGCGGGAGGGCGCGGCCCCGCGGGCCGTGTGGACCGGCCACAGGGGGCGGCGGAGGGGCCGCGGGGCCCGCGGCGCCGGCAGCGAAGCCACGGAGCCGCGGGAGCAGCGGGGGGGGCGGCGAAATGGCCGGCCGCCGAGGGCGCCAAAACGCCGGGCGCCGGGCCTGGCTCCGGCGGGGGGCATGCGCGGGGAGGGAGGGGCGGACCGGGGGCAGGGGGCAGGGGGGGGGCGCCATGTCGGTGGCGATTCCCGGATACCAGTCAGGGCACGCCGTGGGTCAGTGGGCACAGTCTGACGGCGAAGCCGGGCCCGGCGCCGGGCGGCGCCTGGAGGGGCGGGCAGGGGCCCCCACGACCGCGGAAGGGACAGGGGCAAGGAGAGAAGAGCGCGGGCAATGGGCCGATTGTGAGCACGGCGCCAACTCCCACTGGGCGCCGGGCCGCGGCCCACCCCCAGACACGGGCGTCGCATCCACCGTCGGCTGAGTATCGGGATGGGGGGCTGCGGGGAGATCCTGGAGCTGTGGGGTGGCGCCTGGGGGGGTATTGGGATGGGTGACGGCAGGGGAAGCTCGAGGGGTGACGCCTGGGGGGGTGACAATCGGGATGGAGGCCAGTGGGGAGATCTCGGGGGAGCCAGAGGTGTGGTGAGGGGAGGCTGCTATAGGGTGGGACTAGGGGGCAGTAGTTAGGAGTCTGGGGGTTGGTGCGTATGGGAGATAGAGTGATGGGGTATCTCCGGAGGGAGCTGGGTAGGGGTGGAGTGGGGTGGGAGCTGGAGAATGGGTTTTTTGGGGTGGGTTGGTCGTGGGGGTATCTCAGGAGGAGCTGGGGGGAAGGTGGCAGCCAGGGGCTGACTGTATCCAGGTGTGGTGTAGGTGGGGGGTATTTTTGGGGGTTGAAGTTGGGTGATGCAGGGGGGTTGCTGGTAGGGGTATCTCTGGGGGGAGGAGAGGGGTAGGTGGCAGCCGGGGGCCCAGGTATCTCTGGCCGCCCTGCCTAGGCAGGTCTGTGGTAGTGATGTAAAAGTTTATTTAGCTGGTTCACTGATAAGCATCAGTCTTACTGGTTTTGGTTAACAAGCTGGAGCCCAAGACTCTGCTGCTGTCCTGGGGGTGGCAGCTGGGACCCCTGGGCGCAGGGGTTAGCTCCCTGGGTGCAGGGGGTAGGGCCCTGTGTAAAACATGAGGGTGCTGCAGCACCCCGCCTGCACTGCTAGTTCCCCGGTTAAACATTTAACCAATAAAATTGTAATCGGTTACACAGTTACATTTTTTTAACCACTGTTTACATCCCTAGTTTTTGGAAGGCATTGCTCTAGCACAGTGGTTCCCAAAGTTTAACAGCCTGTGAACCCCTTTCACTAGCATGTCAAGTCTCGCGAACCTGCTCTTAAAAATTAATATTTCCAGGGATTTTCTGCTTTTCCTGAGTATAAATTGTAAAAGCAGTGATCTTGGAAATATAAAATTTGTTTTATGACATGCTTATTACACACTATTTATTATTAATTATTTATCATTACAGTATTTTTATTACATTATAAAAACGGCAACACTCTTCCAAGCTCTCTCTTTCCTAGCTTGTATCACTTTGAATAAGGCTGTTATCAGACAAGGCTCCTGTGTTTCATCAAGGAGTATCAGATGTGAAACAGCAGGAAGGTATTTAAGAAGCCAACTCAAAAGAGTTCCTCCTACACAAGTATTCAGGTCTTGAGCAGTCGAGGCAAACAGCACACGTTACAACAAAGCTTAAACTTGTTCTTCGTAATAATTTAAAAAACAATCCTAGCTGTCTATTTAATTTTAAAAACAGCAAAAAATATTCACCTCCCTTTCTGTTTCTTATAAGGAGTCTTGAAGTTTCAGTCTCCTCAGCGTGATAGAGATGCTTGCTTTGATCTGCTTAGCTCTTGGAATTCCCGGGGCTCCGGGCTGCTGGCCCCCTGCTGCCCGGGGTCCCTAAGGACAGCTCTGTCCACCGTTAGGGATTTTTTTCCCCGAGAACCCCCTGTAGCATTTCACAAACGCCCAGAGGTTCACGAACCCCAGTTTGGGAACCACAGCTCTAGCATAGGGACTTGTGCTGCCAGCTGATGTGTTGCTGCCTTTGCCCCCAGGAGCCTGCCATGAAGGTGCCAGTCAGCGTGATCCGCCTGCCCCATGGGCCAGATGGCACAAGCCGTGGCTTTGACCCCAACTCCCCTCGGTACCAGGCTCTGAGCCCCATCAGCATCTCCACTATGGGCTGTGGGAATGAGGCAGATCTGGAGCGGGAGCAGCAGGCCCGCGTGGCTCTGCGGGAGCGGTACCTGCGCAGCCTGATTGCTATGGTTGGCCACACCATCCACTTCACAATGTACGAAAGAGTCAGCGTCTCAGCCTTCTTCGACGCCTCAGACATCGACATCTTGAACTTCCAGGTGTCCGACCTGCAGACCCCGCTGGGTGTGCACAGGGAGGCGCTGCTCCGCTGCTCGGACATCATCTCCTACACCTTCGAGCTGTGACTGCCACAGGCAGCCTGCCTCCCACCTGTCCTGCTTTCTAATAAAAACACACTCGGGTACAGCCTGCAGAGTCCTTTCTTCACCTTTCAGAGTGGAGGTGAATCTGCAGGCCCCAGCATCATAGCTGGAAAGTGATGCTTCCCCTCCACCCATTTGTGCTGATCTGGAGATGGCCCTGAATTGGAGTGGAAATGAGCTTAGGGGTGGGGGTGCATGGAGCGGCATCCATTTGGCACAACTCATCTCTGTTTCTTTTAACTGCTAGTTATAGAAACATGATATCCTATAATCGACTTGGCCCCACTGAATAGAACCCCTAAAAGTTTCCACCACTTTGGACCACAGAGGCCAAAATGATCATTCTGCAAATAGCTCATGATCACTAAATCTGCTCACTGAAGGTTACCAATCTGGGGGGCTCGGTGAGCAACTGGCATCCCTGTGAGTAACTATGAGCACCTATTCAAATTGGGGAAGAAAGACAAGGCTCCTTAGGTTTCTATCACTGCTGCACCCCTCTCCTCCCTTCTGTCTAGACACCCAGCCCAGTGCGGGATTCATGAAGGAGGGAAGGATATTGCAGCAGTAAAACCAAAGTCTCCCAGTTTCTGTTGCTGTTAAGGTTTGAACTGCCAGCCCCCTAGGCCTCTGTAGAGCATAGTGTGGGGCAGGGTGCAGAACAAAGCTGGGATGTACAGAGATGAGGCCTGTGCCACTGTGATGGCCTAGGCAGCATTAGAAAACGTGTCTGCCCTTGTTTGGACTGTGATTGAGGTGAGGCTGAAAAGTAATGGGATGAAGCTGAGCCAGGAGCAAGATCTCAGGCTGTGCACTGGTCTCCTGGGAAGCCGGTAGAAGTCTGCAGAGCACCATCGAGCATGGGCGGAGGGGCAGCTCACTAGATGCAATAGGATTTTCCAGCTCAAATTTTTCAGGTTGTAGTTAATATCTGATCTCCCTGGTACCTTTTGGCCAGTTCAGAAGGACAAGAGGACCCTGCTGGCTTGCAGGGGGAGGCTGCAAGTTATCGTGGCTGCATGGATTATTGGCCTGATGGGGCAGAGCGGTTGAGCCTAGCTGTTTGAGATGAAAGTTGGCAAGCTAATGCCCTCTGTGAATTGGCATCAGTGGAGCAGGGATTTCAATCTCTCCTCTGGAACCTGCCATGGGGCTCACCCCTCTGACCTGGAAATGAGATAATTGGCCAAGGTTTTTGGTAGTGACTAAAGGTTCCATTTGCACTTTTTGGGAATCCAATGGGAGATGTCTTAGACCTGATTTTCAGAACCTGCCGAGGACCCTGAAGATCAGGCCCCTAAAACCTCCCTCCCTCCCAGGCACTGAGCAGCTGGAGTTTGTGCTTGGCATTTGCCTGGGGAATATTTGTGCTTCAAGTTAATTGTGAACATGAGACAAGACAGGCATCTTGCCCCCATTTTGTTTGCTGGACACGTCTATGGTGTCCTCCCAGCTTCAGCATAGTGAGCCATAGATGTGTTGTGAATAGGGGAAAACAACCCTGTCATGGAGGACTGATTGTTGGTAGCTGTAGCTGGGTCTTGGGATTGCTTGGTAAGCACATGCACTGGATGTTTCTGCTAAAACGGGGGAGTTTATAGATTTTAATGTTTTTAAACCGTATGGGATCATGGCAAGATTCCTGCATTCCAAACTTGGGTCTGAGCTCGAGTGTGTCTTTTAGAAAGATCCAATCTTGAGTGAAAGACTGGGGGAGATAGCTCAGTGGTTTGAGCACTGG
The DNA here is from genome assembly GCF_003597395.2 of Chelonoidis abingdonii. Lineage (NCBI taxonomy): Eukaryota > Metazoa > Chordata > Testudines > Testudinidae > Chelonoidis > Chelonoidis abingdonii. Next base: position 7,374,252 of record NC_133779.1, on the reverse strand, counting down.
CCTGCTACACCCAGGGTTGTGAGCTCAGTCCTTGAGGGGGCCATTTAGGGAACTGGGGTAAAAAAAATCTGTCTGGGGATTGGCCCTGCTTTGAGCAGGGTGTTGGACTAGGTGATCTGAGGTCCCTTCCAACCCTGATATTCTAAGTGCTGGAGAATCCACTACAACCTTTAGTAAATTAATTATCCTGTTCCAATCCATTGGTCTGCACTCCTAGCCACTGGGTCTTAGTCTGCCTGTATCTGTGACATTAAAGAGCCCTCTAGTATCTGATAACTTCTGCCTATGTGGATACTTATAGATCACAATCCAGCCACCATTTAATGGTCTCTTTTAAAGTACAGATATTGTGCTCCTTCAAGTCTCAGTGTAAGGCAAGTTTCCCAGACCTCTCTCATCACTTTCTGGATCTAGTCTAGTTTTATTGGGAGTCAGGGATTTTTCCCCCAGTGTAGTCGGCGTGGGCTTGTGATGGTGCTATTGGTTTGTCTCTTTCCTTGGAAGCATTGAGGATGGCCACAGCTGGCGATGGGATACTGGGCGGGGTGGTAGGTACTGTTACTTTCCCTTCTCAGGCGTTTGGCTGGCTGGTTCTTGCTCACATGCTTAGGGTCTAACTGATCACCATATATGAGGTTAGGAAAGAATTTTCCTCCCAAGTCAGATTGGCAAGGTTGGGGTTTTTTGCCTTCTTCTGAAGTGAGCGGTGCAGGTTACTTGCTGGGGTTTTCTGGGTACATCTCAAAGGCCCTTGCAAATGCCTCAGGCACTGTGCACCTCAGTGCCTCCTGTTCTCTGCCACCAGCAAACAATTTATCAACATGGGTTTATGGAAAACAGATCCTGTTAAACTATCAATCTTTTTTTTTTTTGGATGAGATTACAAGTTTGGTTGATAAAGGTACTAGGGGAGACGAAATATACTTAGATGTCTGTTAAACATCTAATTTGGTACCACACATTTTGATTAAAAAAAACCCAGAGCAACAAAAAATGAACATGGCCCACATTAAATGGATTAAAAACTGGCTAACAGTCTCAAAATGTAACTGTAAACAGGGAATCCTCATCAAGTGGGTCCATTTCCAGTGGAGTCCCTCCAGGACCAGTTCTTGGCCCTATGCTGTTGAATATTTTTATTAATGACCTGGAAGAGAACATTAAAACCATCACTGAAAAAGTTTTCAGATGACCCAAAAGTTGTGTGTGTGATAAATGATGTAAGGGGCTAGCTATTCCCCTTCAGCCTCCTACCGGAGCTGCAGCCAGTGATTTTAATATTCCAGCCAGTTTCAGTTACACCACGTCACACATGAGTATTTCCAACTCCTCCTGTTCGTTACACATGCTTCTACCACAATTGTAACATTTCTTTTCCTTCCTTCTGGCCTCATTTCATTTGTGAGACCTTAAGTCTGATTTACAGCTGAGTAACTGGACGGTGTGACTGGTAATGTCTGAATTAAGAACCCACGGAGGTCTTACAAATTATGATCAAGTTGCCCCTTAACCTTCTCTTTGTTAAGCTAAATAGATTCAGCTCCTTGAGTCTCATTATAAGGCAGGTTTCCTAATCCTTTAGTCATTCTCGTGGCTCTTCTCTGAACCCTATGCAATTTATCAACATCCTTCTTGAGTTGCAGACATGCGAACTGGACACAGGGTTCTGGCAGTGTTGGCACCAGTGCCAAATAGAGGTAAAAGAACCTCTCTGCTCCTGCTGGAGGGTCCCCTACTTATGCGTCCCAGAGTCACATTAGTTCTTTCAGCCACAGCATTAGTCTGGGAGTTCAGTTCAGCTGATTATCCAGCATTCCCTCCATCCCCAAAAAAAACACTTTCAGCGTTCTTGCTTCCCAGGCTAGGCCCCCATCCTGTAGGGATGGCCTGTATTAAAACACGCACTGTTTCCTTGCACCCAGTTTATCAAGCAATCCAGCTTGCTCTGAACCAGTGACCTGTCCTCTTCATTTACCACTCCCCCAATTTTGATATCTGCAAACTTTTTCAGTGATGATTTTATTTTGTTCCAGGTCATTAATAAAAATGTTAAATAGCAAGAGGGGCCAAGCAGCAAGCCCTGCCCCCGCCCCCCAAACACAAGGATGTTTTAATACAGGCAGCATGAGACCACCAGCACGTCATTCGAAGTCTCCCAGGATCCGTATTTTCCCTACATTTTATAGATAGGTGTGTAAGGAGCCAGTCAGCCTGTTCCCTAGTGTATGGTGGGCTGTTGCAGACATCAACTCATACCCCATCTCGTGCTTTATCTATTAGACATTGATCCATAAATGTGCACCATCCCCTTCTTCTGTTATCAGTGTCTCAAACAGGTAATGCCCTTTTGACATCAAGCTCCCCTCCCCTTTTGCTCATTTTATTCCTCCTACTAAATAGGTTACAACCATTGATCTTTAATATCCTAAGCACGCAAATCATTCCCGCAGGTTTCACTAATACCAACCAGCTCAAATTAGCAACACACCAGCAGTTATTCTTCTGCTACTCTGCTGATTAGGCCTCAGCTGGAGTATCCAGTTCTGGGTGCCATATTTCAGGCAAGATGTGGACAAATTGGAGAAAGTAAAGAGCAACAAGCTGATCGAAGAACTAGAACAGTGGTTCTCAACCAGGGCTACGTGTACTCCGGGGGTACTCAGATATTTTCCAGGGTGTATAGCAACTCATCTAGCTAGTTGATCAAGCTAGTAAAAAGGACTAGCAAAGTCAGCACACACTAAAATTTCATACACCCAATGACTTGTTTATACTCTCTATACACTGAAATGTACGTTTTTATTCCAATTGATTTTATAATTATATGGTAAAAATGAGAAAGGAAGCCATTTTTCAGTAATAGTGTGGTGACACTTCTGTACTGATATGTCTGACTTTGTAAGCAAGTAGTTTTTAAATGAGGTGAAACTTGGGGGTACACAAGACAAATCAGACACCTGAAAGGGATACAGTCGTCTGGAAAGGTTTGGAGCCACGGCCTAGAAAACGTGACCTATGTGGGAAGATTGAAAAAATTGGATTTTGCTTAGTCTTGAAAGAAAGAGGGGACATAACAGATTTCAAGTATATAAAAGGTTGTTACAAAGAGGCGGGAGAAAAATTGTTCTTGTTAACCTCTGAGGAGGAGAGAAGCAGCCATGGCTTTAAATTGAAGCAAGGGCAGTTTAGGTTGGACATTAGGGAAAACTTCCTGTCAGGGCAGTTAAGCACTGGAATAAATGACCAAAGCAGGTTGTGGAATCTCTGTCATTGGAGACATTTAAGAACAGGTTAGAACCTGTCAGGGTTGGTCTAGATAATACTTAAGGGACTGGCCTAGATGACCACTCAAAGTTCCATCCAGTCCCCTAGTTCTATGAATTGCAATTCTTGTTTTGTTACCCAGCCTCCTCGCAGTGGTATAGTGGCATTTAAAGAGCTAGGTAATAGCACTCTGCAGGTACCAGACCAGGCACTTGGTTTGGATTCTGATCCGTACGCACGCATAAATTGTTCTGGTTTAACACTTCCATCAGTTTAAACCCTACTTGCTCCTGCCATGTACAGGTTTCGTAGCCACAGGTCCACACCCAACTGGAACAGAACCTTCTAGAGAAAAGGCCCAGGCTAGTGGATGAAGAGCTACAGCCCCATGTTAGGATATAGATATTCAGGCCTGTAGTTTAAGAACGTAGGTGTATGTTTATCACGTAGCTAGTTATAGAGGTATAAAAGAAAGATTCAAAATCACTGTCTGCCTGTGTAAGGGCCTTCTCTCACTGTGACAGTCTGACACCCTGTTCTTAAGCTAAGGCCTTTGGCTAAGCAGTGGGAGCAGCCATAAGCTGGGAAGCAAATGGTCACATCTGCACACATTTCAAACCAGTCATATTGAAATAAGGCAACTGGGGGCTGTCAGAACGGTGAGCTGATCTATCACCTCCAGAGAAAGGGAAGAGCCTAGGAGATGTAAAAAGAAATTTCGTTTGATAAGAACTCACTTATCAATAGACAGTTAGGAAACCCTCGTGTCTTTATAGATGTAGTTGTGAAATCATCACTTCTGTGTTGTTTTGTCATTATAGTTCCTACTTTGCTATTGTTTATTTGCATTATTTCTGTCTGCTGTAGAATTAATTTTGCTGGGTGTGAACTAATTAAGGTGGTTTAGCTCAGGGGTGGCCAACCTGGGGCTCCGAAGCCACATGCGGTTCTTCAGAGGTTACGATGTGGCTCCTTACCTAGGCACTGATTCCAGGGCTGGAGCTATAGATGCTGACCTTCCAACGTGCTGGGGCGTGCTCATTGCAAAACCCCCTGATCTGCCCCTCACTCCACCCCTTCCCCCAAGGCCCCTGCCATGCCCTTGACGCCTCCCTGCTCCTCTCCATAGCCTTCTGTGCATGTGAAACAGCTGATTGCAGAGGGGGGGGGGGGGAGTAGGTGCTGATTGGTGGGGGCTGCCAGCAGGGGCTGGGAAGTGGATGGGGGGCTGCTCATATATTACTGGGGCTCTTTAGCAATGTACATTGGTAAATTGTGGCTCCTTCTCAGGCTCAGGTTGTCCACCCCTGGATTAGTTAATCATGTTACAATGTTAGGATTTGTTAGGTAAATTTCAGTAATATGATTGGTTAAGGTCTAGCTGAGATTATTACTATATAAGTTAGGGGCAAACAGGAATTAAGTCAGGATATGAAAATAAGGAAAAAGGAACTTTGATTTAAGCTTGCTGGAAGTTCACCCTAAGAAACATCAAATTGTTTGCACCTTTGGACTTCGGGTATTGTTGCTCTCTGTTCACATGAGAAGAACCAGGGAAGTGAGAGGGTAAAGGAATAAGCTCTCTAACACCCCAGAAGGAGCCTCCCCTCTCAGCCCTCTGGGCCTGCATCCCCTAAGAGCACCCACTAGCCCATCTAGTAGAAAGGGCCCAGGGGTGAAGGGAACTGACATTTCCTTAGGAAAGCCACAGCCTAAGCCACCCTGTGTCCTCCAAGCCTCATTCCTCCAGCTTCCCTGCTGTCTGCAGGGCCAGGCCACAGCCATTCCAGGGGGAAGGGCACAGATACTGCCCCCAACCCCAATTCCCTTACACTACAGACCTACTCCCCTCCTCCCTAAGTCAAAATGCTCAGCTCCACCCCTCCCTCGTCCCGTGGCACAGGAAAGCTCTGCAGTTACCCTGGGTGCAGGTCCTTGCAGACACAAAGGGGAGACCGAGCTGAGGCCTTGTCCCAGATGCCCAGTTTAAGGCTCCTGCAAGGACTAAGGCGGATTTTTTATTATCATCCGATACTGGCATCTTAAAAACAGAACAGCAATGTACAGCTTTGCTACACAGCAGGGCTGGTGGGGCCTGCTGAGCCGATCGCACCACAAGGGGGCAGAGACCAGTGCTGTGCTGGGACCCATGCTCTAATGGCGGTAGTGAGGGCTTCTGGACCGGGAGCGTGAACGCCTGCAAAGGGAGAAGACAGGCTAGTTAAAGCAAGGAGGGGAATGTGCAGCCAGGGCAGCCCTGGGGCAAGGAGGGGCCCCAGCTGCTCACTAGCAACCACACAGCACTCCCCCACTCCTTCCCTATAGCGGGCATCAGAGTTACACCAATCTCTCTGGTCCATGAAAAAGCCTGACTGGGGCCTCACTGTGTTTGGGTTCAGTGGGAGGAAGTCAGAGGTGACACAGGGACTGGGCCACTCTGAAACCACTGCCTGCCTCAGTTAAGCAGCACCACAGTGACGGCTCCCTTCTGGGCTCAGCTCCCCTCACTTCTCCCGCCCAGGCACAACTGCTCTGCACGCAGCAGCCAAGCTGTCATGGACACCACTGGCCGAGTGCACCCGAGCCTGCCCTCAGCACAGCCAGCCCTGCCCTCCCCCACTGCAGGGCCAGGACAGCCAAGGGTGTGAGCAGGGCCAGCAGCATGAGGCAGCGACTGGAGGAGCCCATTGAGTGCCACAGGCCAGCAGGGCAAGCCAGGTCTATGAGGATGTGGAGAACGGGGTCCTGAGTGTCATGTGTTCCCTGTGCCCACCTGCCCCAAGGCTCAGGACTGGGTGCCCTCACAGCTCCCCCATGGGCAGGGCTGGGAGCTGCAGGTGGCTGGTTACCCCATCCCAGGTGAGGGGAGACTGAACCTACCTCCTGGAGGAGCCATATTCCCGACCTGCAAAGCAAAGAGCAAGGGTTACAACTTGGAGATGAAGCCTCTGCACTGGCAGGCACGGGCTTAGGAGATGCTATTGCGCCCACAGGGCAGCTGCTTGGTGGGCAGGAGAAGGACAACCTGGTTGCTCTGGAGAGCGGGACAGCCCTTTCCAGCAGCTTTAGGCTCGGGGAGGCTGATTTATAGTGAACTAACTGAGAAACGCAGGGATTCCACCCACTGCTCTGGGGAAAGGACGTACTGAACAGTACAGATCTGACCCTGCAAGGTGAACAGGCAGGTAAGTGTCTGCAGCACTGCAGGCTATGGTGGCAGTTTCATTAAACACTTCTTAGCAGTGTTTTTTGAGATGGGTTGCTCATATTGATTCCAATTAGGTGTGCGCTCGCTGTGGGCACGGCCGCCAGAAGATTTGTCTCCAGCAGTATCCGTCGGGTTGGCCTGGGCACCCCCCGGGGTCGCACCTTCACGGCACTCAATATAGGGCCACGCCAACCGGCCACTCCCTCAGTTCCTTGTTGCCGGCTACTCTGACAGAGGGGTAGGAGGGTGGGTATCGGAATAAACATGAGCAACTTCTCGAAGAACAATAGTTACGAGAAGCTTGGTAACCATTTTTTCTTCTTTGAGTGCTTACTCATGTCAATTCCAATTAGGTGAATCCCAAGCCTAAATTTTGGAGGTGGGGTCAGAGTTCAAAGGTTCGCTGACTGAAGCGCCTCTCTACCAAAGGCTGCATTGTCTCGGGCCTGCTGGGTAACTCTAAATGCAAGGTGAAAGTGTAATGACGACCACATCGCTGCTCTGCATACTTCCTGGGTTGGAACATGTGTCAGGAATGCTGCTGATGAGGCCTGTGGCCTGGTGGAGTGTGCTGTAAGCAGAGGGGCAGGTACCTTTGCCAGGCCATAGCACTCCCAGATTCATGACAAGACCCTCTGGGAGAACACTGGAAGCCCATTCATTCTGTCCACTACGGCAACAAACAGCTGAATGTGACTTCTGGAACGGTTTCATTCGCTCAACATAAAACGCCAATGTCCGGCAAACCTCCGGTGAGTGAAGTTTCTGCTTCCTGCTGCTTGAGTGCGGCTTAGGATAGAAAACTGGGAGAAAGATGTCCTGGTTGACATGAAACTGGGAGACAATCTCGAGAAGGAAACCCGGATGAGGCCTGAGCTGAACCTTGTCCTTATAGAACACAGTGTAAGGAGACTCTGATGTTAAGGCCTTAAGTTCAGACACTCTCCTGGCTGATGTTATTGCTACCTGAAATGCCATCTTGTATGAGAAGTACAATAGAGAACATGTCACCAGCGATTCAAAAGGTGGCCCCATTAGTCTGGAAAGGACCAGATTGAGGTCCTAGGCTGGGACCGGCTGTCAGAAGTGCGGATACAGCCTGTCAAGACCTTTCAGGAAATGACTGATCATGGGGTTGGCAAAAGACGATCGTTCCTCTGCACCTGGATGGAAGGCAGAAATGGCAGCCAACTGAACCTTTACTGACGACATGGACAGCCCTTGTTTGAGGTGGATCAGATAGTCCAGTATGAGGGGAAGGGACACGAGCATTGGAGACAGACAGGGTTGCGCCGACCAGATTGAAAATTTCTTCCACTTGGCCAGGTAGGTAGCCCTCGTGGAAGGTTTCCTACTGCCAAGGAGGACTTGTCTGACCAGGTCCACTGGATTCAGCCATGGAGCTTCCACATCATGAGATGCAACGATTCATGGTTTGGGTGCTGGAGATGGCCTGGATCCTGAATTATAAAATCTGGGAAGAACGGCAAGGTGACTAGGGCTTCCACGGACATTTCCAGGAGAGATGTGTATCAGTGTTGACAGGACCAGGCTAGAACTATCAATATGACTGAGGCCTCGTCCTTCTCAACTTTGAGGAGCATCTCGTGAACGAGAGGGATGGGAGGGAACACATACAAGAGGTGGTCCTCCCATGAAAGGAGGAACGTGCCCACAATGGAGCCTGGGCTGTGGTTCAGGAAGAAGCAAAACTGATATTTCTTGTTGCATCATGTGGCAAACCGGTCTATCTGGGGAAACCCCCACTGTTGAAAGATGGGAGTTCAGAAAATCCAGGTGCAAGGATCACTTGTGGCCGTGGAACGACCTGCTGATAGTCCACTGACTTGTTCTGTACTCCGGGGAGGTACAATGCTTCCAACTGTATCGAATGAGCTACGCAGAAGTCCCACAGCTTCCTGGCAGAGGGGAGAGGAGCGTGCACCCCCAATTGTTTATATAAAACATGCCTGGTGGTGTTGTCTGTCATAACCAATACACATTTCCTTTCCAGATAAACTTGGAATGTCTGACATGCTAGGCAGAGCGCTCTCAGCTCTCTTAAGCTGACGTGGACAGTGAGCTCCCCCTGAGACCAGAGACCTTGTGTCTTGAGGTCTCCCACATGTGCACCCCACCCTAAGGCTGATGCATCTGTCACCAACAAGAGAGATGACTCAAGTCTGGTGAAGGAAACTCCCACACATACCACCTGGGGTCGAACCACCACAGAAAGGAGTCAAGGGCCAGACGAGGCAGGGTGACGACCTTGTCCAGATTGTCCTGAACTGGCCAATATACCGAGGCCAGCCACAATTGGAGCAGCTGGAGTCTGAACCTGGCGTGCTGTATTACATAGGTACAAGCAGTCACATGTCCCAGAAGCTTCAGGCAATTCCTTGCAGTTGTGGTAGGGAACTGCCTGAGATTTCAAATAGTGTTGCCCAGGCCCTGGAACTGCAATTCCGGGAGGTATGCCCTGGCCTTCATGGAGTCCAATACCGTCCCTATGAACTCGATCCGGTGGACCAGGGACAGAGTTGACTTTTGCACATTCAGGAGAAGGCCTAGTTCATCGAAAGCTGCTGTTATGAACCCGACTTGCGCCTCCACTTGCTCTCTGGGGCAGCCCTTGATCAGACAGTCATTGAGGTATGGAAACACCCTGTTGCCTGTGCAGGAACGTGGCCACGACTGCCATGCACTTGGTAAACACTCAAGGTGCTGCTGAGAGGCTGAACTGGAGGACCGTGAACTGTAGTGATTGTGGTTCACCACAAATCTGAGGTACCTTCTGTGGGACTGTGATTACGATGTGAAAGTACGCATCCTTCAAGTTGAGAGTGGCATACCAGCCCCCTGGATCCAATGAAAGGAGAATGGAGACCATGCAAAAATTGGCTGCCTTTGGCTTTTGGTATTATGAAATACCAGAAATAAAAGCCCTTGCCCTTCAGCTCCTAAGGAGCCTCTTCCACTGCCCCTAGCAACAGGAGCGAATGCACCTCCTGTATGAAGTGTTGCTTTTGAGAAGGGTCCCTGAAGAGGGACAGGGAAGGGGGGTAGAAGGGCCAAGAATTGGAGGGAGTTTCCCCTTCCTATCATGTGGAGCCCCCAGTGGGCCGATGTAATATGGGTCCATGATGGGTAGAAAGGGGATAATCTGTTCAAGAAGGTAAGGTGGGGTGGGATCCAGTGTTCATGCTGGTGCGTCGTCCTTGAGCGTGCCTTCAAAAAGTCGTCTTCTGGCCTGAAGATGGCTTTGACTGGCCATAGCCCTGGTGTGGGGAAGGGTGGGGCCTCTTCCTGCCATTCCTGTTCCTCCAAGAGCCATCCTGTCTGTTCTGTGGCTGGTAGAACCATGATGGAGGTTGTGGCCTGAAATGTTTCCGCTGTGTAGTGAGGGTATGCAGGCCAAAGGACTGGAGTGTGGCCCTCGAGTCCTTCAGGCTATGAAGCCTTGCGTCTGTTTTCTGAAAAACAGGCCGAGCCTTCAAAGGGGAGATCCTAGATAGTCTGCTGGACCTCGTAGGGGACACCAAAGACTTGTAGCCAGGAGCTCCTCATTATGGCTACCCCCTGTTGCCATGGTGCGGGTGGCTCAAGTGATGAGCTTGCCCTCTTCAACCAGCACAGAAAACTCTGTGCTGAAGTCCTGTGGCAGCAGCTCCTCAAATTTGGCCATCACTCCGCAGGTGTTGTAGCTGTATCCACTGACAATGGCCTGTTGATTTGAAATGCGGAGCTGCAACCCCCACGTCCAATAGACCTTCCTGCCAAAGAAGTCTAATTTCTTCACCTTCCAGTTTTTTTGGGAGGGCCCCTGATAGCCCTGGCGCTCATGCTGGTTAGCCGCGTCCCCTACCAGGGAATCTGGCAGAGAGTGCGTATAAAGGTGATCATCTCTCTTTGAGGGAATAAAGTACCTTTGCTCATTCCTCTTTGCCATGGGAGGCAGAGAGGCCGGGGTCTGCCACAAGGTCTTAGTGGCCTCACTGATAGTTTTAATAAGTGGCAGGGCAATGCAGGATGGGGATGACTTGTCCCTTGACGGCACCGAGGGTCGAACTGGCCCTGGTGATTTGTCTCTCCTTGGAGGGGAGGATGGTGCTATAAGCTCCAGCAGGTCCCTTGCCACCTAAAACACCTCTAGCGTGGAGGGGAGCTGCAGCTCTCAGCTGTGGCTGGCCAGTGAGCAATGAGGGTCCGGACTTGACTGGATCCCCGTGGGGGCAGGAATCGGCATGACCCTGGTTGGTGGCGTGGCCTGACGCGGGTCTCACAGCCAACTGCTCCTTGAGCTTAGCTAGAAGAGAGCATCTCCTCTCCGGCCTCCTCTTCTTTTGGGGGGGCACCGAAGACTGAGATCGGTGCCTCCCTGTGGCCTGTGTCGAGGCCTTGTGGACAGAGCTAGGGTGGTGCAGAGGGTCTCTCACAGTCCTTCCTCAGCGCCAGCACACTCCGCACCGATGAGGAGGTGCTTAGGGTCCAATTGAGGGTAGAGCACAGCCTCCATAAGGAGGATCTTGAGACACTGGTCCTAGTCTTTAAGGGTTCTGGAGCGAAACCCCCTGCAAATCTTGCAGCGCTCCTTCTGATGGTGCTCCCGCAAACACTTCAGACACAAAGTGTGTGGGTTGCTCCTGGGCATAGACTTGCCACAGTCCTTGCAGGCTTTAAAACCCAGGGACTGTGGCATGCCCCGATGCCGGGAGAGCATTGAGGGAGAGGGGTACTCCCAAAATGAAACTTGGAAAGAAACTACCTAACGATCTAACTTACCACAACAAGTAGGATAAACTATAGTCACAATTTACAAAAAGACACTGCGAGACTGGAGGCACTTGCCAAAGCAAGAGTTAAAGAGGTTCTGGCTAACTGTCACTAGCAGTAAGTAGGAACTTAGGGGATGGCAGGTTGGCAGGGCCCTATATTGAGTGCCATAAAGGTGCAACCCCAGGGGGCGCCCAGGCCAACCCAATGGATACCGCCAGGGAAAGATCTTCCGGCTGCCAGGCACACACCTAATTGGAATTGACATGAGCAACACATCTCAAAGACCTTTTCTTTTTTTTAAATATACTGGCCAATATTTTCAGAAGTGAGACCTCAGGTGAGACCCTTCAGCCTATATTTAGGCATCTCAGGGTGGGATTCCCAGAAGCTCCCATGTGACTTCAGAACGGATGTTAACGATGCCCTGCTCTTCTCTCTCTCAGAACAGATGAGCACTTTAAGAGTGACACATCTTAGTAGAAAAAATGCTATGTAAGCTCTGAAATTCTCTTTAACAGTTAGCAAATGGCGGAGTCAAGCATGAGCCATCCAGTTCAGCAACTGGAGACTAACCGGAAAGCAGCTGGCTGATAGGGAGATCAGCCAACTGCTCTGGGGAAAGGACGTACTGAATGGTACAGGCCTGACCCTCCAAGCAGGGGAGGGTAACCTAACTCTCGCAGTCCTACTAGTCAGATGGAAACAGAACAAGCTAATTCCACTTTTAAACTCTCACATACAATCAATATTTTTTATTTTTATTAATCTTGATTTAGCTCTGTCCTCTGGGGCACCTGGCATCGGCCACTGTTGGAAGACAGGACACTGGGAGAGACGGACGTTTGGTCTGACCCAGTCTGGCCGTTCTTATGTTCTTAACCCCTGGCGAAAAGGGAAGCCCTGGATACAGCCAACTCCCACTGGGGTGCTGGCTCTCCAGGGGCACGAGCCATTAGTGAGGCTGGAAGTTACCCAAATGGCACTGTTCCCCCAGAACACCACACATCATGCTTCCCCCTCACACACACACCTGGACCCCTGAAGAAGCTGCTCTGAGGGACTGCAGGAGACTGACCTCGAAGGTACTGGGAGTAGGGGGGAGGGGTCTCCCACTGGCCTCAAAATCACTGGCCATTTCTGAAGATTTAGGCCCTAATCTCTGGAAACCCAGCCAGTATCCAAAGCACAGGCTGAGGATGAAACGTGACATCTGCTGGACACGTAGCATAGAGTCACCTCCCAGCCTAGCCCACAGCCACCGCAATACCATCACAGTAAATACTGGAGCAAGGAGCAGCTCTCTCCCCAGTTCTGCAGACAGCCAGCTCCCAAACCGCAGCTGCTTCCTGTGATGCTGGGCTCCATATGCTTTATGAAAATATGCTTATGAATGTGAATATAATGTAAACGGAATATGCTTTATGCAAAAGGTCTCTTGTAAGGTATCATTACAAAGCTTATGATCTACTCAGTGTGTTCATCCTATTTGTCTGCATGTATTATTTCTGTGTCTGGAGTTAGAAGACTAAGCTATAAACTTGTATTACTGATGTAAACATATTAAGTGGAAGCCATTAAGGCGCTACAGAATCAATGACCTGTAAATGGCTCTGTTTACCTGCAAACCTTCCTGTGTACGTGTGGGCCCCCTGGAAGAATGGAGGTTGGGGTCTCACAGGATATGTGACCATGTCACAGGATACTAAAATCCATCTTAAATCTGGTACTTTTCCATTTAGGAGGGGTGGGGACCCAGTGAGACAAAAGATTCCCGCCTTGTGCCAAAGCTATGAAAGAGGGTGTAGCAGAACAAAGAGGCCAGTCATGAGAAATCCCCTAGTTACCACCTGAGCTGGAACTAACAAGGGCTGTAGCAGGGGAAAGGATTGGGCCCAGACTAGGAAGGAGTCTAGTCTGTGAAAGAAGCTTATTGGAACATCTCTGAGGGTGAGATTTACGTGTAGTCAGTTTCTTAATGTACTGCTCTTAGACTTGCATATTTTTGCTTTATTTTGCTTGGTGACTTACTTTATTCTGTCTGTTATTACTTGAAACCACTTGAATCCTACTTTTTACACTTAATAAAATTACTTCTGTTTATTAGTAAACCCAGAGTAAGTGATTAATGCTTGGGGGAGCAAACAGCTGTGCATCTCTCTCCATCAGTGATATAAAGGGCAGACAATTTATGGGTTTACCCTGTATAAACTTTTTTACAGAGTAAAACGGATCCCACTGGGAACTGGGTGTCTGGGTGCTAGAGACAAGTAACCTGCTGAGTGGTTTTCACTTAAAGCCTGCAGCTTTGGGGGCCTGGTCCAGACCCTGGTCTATATTGCAGCAGGCTAACATGTCTGGCTCCACAAGGCAGGGTTCTGGAGGCCCAAGCTGGCAGGGGAAACAGGCTCAGAGGTAATTTCAGCACGAGGTGACAGTTCTAAGGGGGTCTCTGTGGCCGAACCCATCACACTCCCTGCCCCGCAGTCTGTGCCTGCCCCCACTCTCTGACAGCACAGGAGTCATTTGCCAGGGCGGTGCCAAGCAGTAGGTACTCACTGTATCGTGGGGATGGGGAGCGGCTCTGCCTGCTGTACTGCCTTTCCCATTCTTCCCGCTCCTTCTCTCGCCTCTCTCTCTCCCTGCAGAGAAACAAGAGGGCTTAGTGCACAACCTGCAGAGAACACGCCCAGAGCACAACAGGGGAAGGAAGAGAGTTTACTTCATTCGGATCTTCCGGGCCATGGCTCGCAGCTCGTCTTCTCGCTCCTGAAAGAGAGAGAGGCACAGATCAGCCAACCGCCACGTGGCATGCACAGGCAGCGAGGTGCCCCCAAGAGGCAGCTGCTACACATTCATTCTGTGGGCAGAGCCCTTCAAAGCTCAGCTGAGGCACAGCCTCCCAAGCTCAGGGTGAACCCCAAAACACACACACTCCCCTCAGCACAGCAGTGCTGCCCTGACTTCACTCCCCACCCCTGCCTATTGCGCCCCTGGACCACCGCTGTGGATGCTACCTCTGCTCTTGGGTAACACATCGATGAGCGCTCCTAACCAGGCAGAGGGGTCTGCAGGGAGAGCCCATTCCAAATGCCCAGACACTCCACTCAGGGGTGTGAAATGGGAGTAGTGGCGCAGCAGTGGTTAGAGGCAGAGACTGACCCACGTCAAGGTGCAGTTGGGTCACGTACCTGCCTTTCATGTTCCTGTTGCATCATCTTCTCTTGTGCTGCCTTTTTGTCAGCTTTAACTGAGAGAGACAGAGAGAGATTTTAAGCAGCTGCCACAAGGCCAGACCAAAGCGGCAAGTGAATTGCACGATGAAACCAGTCCTGCTTACACTGCCTGTTGAGAGCCTTCTGCATTCGCAACTTCAGCTTCTCCTGCGGAGTCAGCTTTGGCTACAAGGAAAGTTAAACAGAGACGTGTTAAGGGAAGGCACAGGGACATCGGCACTGCCAGACAGGATCAGATCCGGAGGCACTCTTGCTGAGGAGAGCATCTCCTACACCAGATGGCTCAGAGGAAGAGACAGGAAACCCTGCACCGGATAGATGGAGGAGCAACCTGCCCCGGCAGGTCTCATCCTGATCCTTGACACCTAGAGACTGGGTTAGACCCTGAAGGAGGAGATTCTCCCCCCACTTCCAATGTTCTGTGTTGCGTTGACTAGAGTAACTCGGGATATTCTTGTCAGCCACAGAAACAGCCAGTCCCTCATTGCATCTTGCCAAGTTTTTGGCCACAACAATATCCTGTGTCAATGAGTTCCTTCTGAATAAAATATGAGAGTCAGTCTGTGGATGTCTTCATCAGTTTGGAATTTTCCCCTTCTAATTTCATGGACTGTTCCCTTCTAGTGCTGTGAGGCAGGGAAATGCTCCCAATCTCCCTTCTCGACCAGTCAGTAATTCACAGACTTTCTCCTGTCGCTTCTTATTCACCTCCTCTAGAGGAATGTCTGCCCTACAGCCAGGACGTGAGATTGTAGACATCCTGGAGCTAGCTTTGACCGAACTCGATCCAAGCTAGCTTGAGTAACAATGGCATTGAAGTCACAGCGGAAGGAGTGAAGGCATAGGCCAGCTGCTTCTAGGGACCAAGGTAGCTAGATCAAATCTACCTCAGGCGTATCTACACATGCTGCAATCCCACTTCCAACTGCAGTGTAGACATACCCTAAGGGAATAAAGTCAAATCTTTTCCCGCCCTCCAGCCAAGAGTTTTGACCATTGTTACAGATTTGTAGATTCCAAGGCCAGAAGAGACCAATGTGCATAACTCAGGCCAGGGAACGGCCCAAAAATAATTCCTAGGGCAGAGCTTTTGGAAAACCATCCAATCTTGATTTAAAAGTTGCCAGTGATGGAGAATCCACCATGACTGTTAGTAAGTTGTTCCAATGGATAATGACTCTCACAGTTCCCATCTGAATTTGTCTAGCTTCAATGTCCAGCCATTGGACCGTGTTAGGCCTTTCGCTGCTAGATGGAAGAGCCAGTTATTAAATATTTGTTCCCCACACAGGTACTTGTAGACTGTGATCAAGTCCCCACTCTCCTCTGAACCTCCTGTTCTAGGGTGTCCTGTGTGAGATGGGGTGACCAGAGCTGCACACAGTCTGCACCCATTAATCTCTATCCCATCCTTTGCACCCTAGTCTCTGGTTTGTTCTCCTGGCTGCAGCGTGCACTGAAGAGGGCTCTCTTTGGAGCTGCCTGCAATGGTGCCTGGGTCCCTGGCCTGACTGGACACTGCATTTACATCACTTCAAGGTGGGTGAGGGGGAGGACAATATACTTCCTGCCTTTTTCTGGGAGCACTCTCAGGCTCCATGCCAAGCTGGGCCTCTCAGCTCTGGGGAACGGCCCTCTGGACAGCCAGCCAGAAGCAAGAGGCTTCACTGGTGAGAATATGCAACTCAACTTAGGCCAGCAGGGACCCACTCACAGGCACCCAGGGGCACCCAAAGGAGGGGCCAAAGGCCACTCTCCAGTTGGTTCTAGTGTAGATGGGAGCTGGGCAGAGGCTGCTGCTCCTCTAACAGCCACAAAAAGGACTTGGGGACTGGAGGAACTCAGCCCAGCCAGCCACGTCTGTTCATGCAGCTGGGAGGAGACCAGCACCAGCAATACTCCAGGGGCTGCTAGAGTGTGCAGCTTTCAATCCCAGCTAAGGGAAACCCTGGAGCTCATGGCCAGCTAGCAGCCTTGGTGCCACAGTTTGGGCTCCCTGGAGCAAAGGAAGCCAAGCCCTGGAGCACTCCTCTGATTTAACACCCTCCAATCCCACATGGAAATTCAGTCTGCCCAGCATGTGACCTGGGCAGCTTTAACATGCCTTAAGTTACAGATTACAGACAGGTTAGCCCTCCGGCACTCAGGATGCCACTGCCACAAGAGTGCGCCCAGGCTTTGACACGCCCCCCTCAATCCACCAGTGGCATGGGACCACTGCAGTCCTTCAGGGTAGAAGCGCTCCTATGGCAAGCCAGATCAACCCACAGTGGGGCAGCTGGATACTAGACTCCTGCTACATTACTGCTAAGGTCAGCCTAGCACTCTCCTGAGCATTGGCACCAAGAGTTATCACAGGCAGGATCAGAGTGAACCCGTGCAGCAGCTCCACGTCTCTGGGGACAGCACTGATCTCTCGCAGGGATTCAAGCCAAGAAAGAATGTGCTGGGGAGCCCTGGCCACCCTAGCCCAGTTCCATTCATGGAGGGCCAGGCTGGCCAGGGCTTCACCTCCATTAGCCCACTGGCGGAAATGCAGAAGCTCGTCCCCAAGACTTACTCTCTGAATGGGAGAAGTTAGTCCACCAAGACTGAGCGTGTGGATTGCTGCTGTTGGCTGTCAGTCATGTTGATTGACATTTCCCCAGTGCTTTAGCAAATTTGATGGATTAGCCCAGCGTATTAAGCAGACAAGAAAACATGTTTGACAATTGCCTTGGGGCTAGAACAGCTCCCCACATTCAAATCATACCAAGAAGGTGCCTGGCCTATACACACCCCTCGCTCGCTCGCTTTCTGACAGACAACATCCATTGGACAGCCTGAGCCCTAAGCGTCACACAAAGGCTCCCCATGGTAATGATGGCTGGAGATGACCTGCAGAGCGGCAGGCAGAGGGATGCCAGGGTAACCCCTAGGCACGCCCTCCCTTGCTTTGCAGAGGATCCCACTGCACACCCCCACACAGGCACCTGGCTTCCCTAGGGGCCCAATCTTGGGATCTAGACCATCAGGAGTTCATTGGGTGCCACCCCTTCCCAGACACATGGAGGGAAGCCGACACCCTGCTGCCCATTCCTGGAGAGCCAGTGCACACCTGGATCCTAGGTAGGAACGCAGTGAGCCTGCTTTCCCTTCCTCTTCGGGATCTCAAGGACACAAGGATCAACAGAATACAAAGCGCCTCTCTGCATTGCAGGCTGACTTGGCCATGAAATGGCCTAGCAGAGTACAGCAGGGCCTCCTGCTTCCAATCAAGCACCTCTCCCTCCATGTTTGGAACTCCTTCCTAGGGGCTTCATCTGGAGTCAGGGCCATGCAGCCTGGGAGGGCTGGGTCAAGCCTAACCCTGGGTCAAGCCGTTCCAACCTACCGCCCAGGAACGGGCAGCAGGACCCAGAATGACGCAGGGATCCCACAGCTGCGAGGCCCGGAGTCCGAAAACACCAGGAGGTTTGTTCCAGGAACCGAACAACTGGGAAGGGAGGGCGTCTCCTGGCCCCAGCCCCCTTGGCAGCTCAAAGCACTTTCTCCCCTCAATGAGTCTCCCAAAGCTCCCATTGGCGGCGCTTTGTTTACTGCTTTATGCACCTGCACCCAGGCAGGCAGCGGGAGCACAGTCACAAAGCACTCGCAGCAGAGCAGGCCAAGCCCCAGACCAGCAGGGTCTGGAGAGCGCAGCTGGCAAGGGAGGGGTGGGTGTGAAGCCACCAGGGGGTCTGAGGCACCAGGCTGGTTTTCAGGGACAGCAATGATCCCAAACCTTGGCACTCTTGCATTCTAGCTTAGTCAGTGCAATAGAGGACACAGGTTCATCCACTTACAGGGGTCACTGAAGGTAGGGGATCAGGGTTAGCCCCCTTACAGGCCAGCCCCCCCACTATGGACTGGCTACTACCCAGCGGACCAGGGTCTTTGTGGAGCCAGGAGCAGGGAAGGTGTCTTCTGTTCCCAGGAATTCAGCGAAAGGGACAGTGACCCGAAACCCATCCCCACCTGTCACTCAGCTGAGACTCCTCCGTTAACCCCCTTGCCTGGAGGCACGGCTGTTGGCACTTGCCTATGACAGCTGCCATCCATTCTCGGTTATAAGGAGCTACTGGGCTTGGCAGGCCTGCACCTTGAGGAGAGGGCTCAGGATTTCCAGCCCAGGGATAGGGGACTTGGGTTTCAAACGCAGTCAAGGAGCCCTTCATTCAGACAAGTCCCTGCATCTCCTCACTCCCGTGAACTACAGGGTCCCTTAGTTTGTTCTGCAGTGATGTGAATTAAACAGGTGAGGTTAAATTCTTACTGACTTTGGCAGCTCCTGTCTCTTTACCACCAGCAGTGTCAGCCCTAGAGAGGGAAAAGAGCTGTGATCAGAAGCACTGTGGAGCAGATGGGATGCCATGTCCTTGTCTGGGAGAGAGAGGCCCAGCACTAACCTCCCCCATCAGACACGAGCAGACCAGGCAGCTCACACAGAGCTTGGCATTAAGTCTCCATTCCCGTACCCACACTGCCGGGTGCCAGCGCTCCCCAGGGCAGGGGCAGGAGAAGCCCCTTCTGCTGCAGGGCTCAAGGCCAAACACAGCATGCAGAAGGGAGGCCGGGGAAGAGCTAGAACAGAGTGGACTCCAGTCACTCACTTTTTCAGTTTCTCCCCCACGGCTGGGGAAGCTGCAGGCCTCAGCAGTTTCTCTCTTGCTGGAGAAGCTGATCTGCTGCGGCTTCGTGAATCGCTGGGACTCCTGCTGCTCCGACTGCTACTCCAGTGTCTCCCCGCTCGGCCGCTCCGGCGATAGCGCTCCCCGGACCGTGAATGGCTCCTAAAAGTGCAAAGGACATAGCCAAGGAACACAGGCTTCCAGGCCTTCCCTACACCACAGTGCATGCCAGCCTCCCTCCCCCTGGAAGTGGAGCAGTAGCATGGCATTAGGGTTGCCAATCCCACAGCTGCGGATAACTGTGGGAAGTGACGTTGTCTACCATAGCCCCATCCAGAGGGTCAGTGGCCTCCGGTTCCTCGAGGTACAGAGAAGGGAGGAGGAACACAGGATGTAAAGCTGCCATCTCACCCCCACCCAGCCTGTCCCTACCTTGGCCTCCAGAGGTGCCTTCCTGCAGGCTGCAGCAGCGCGGGGCCCCATTGAAGGATGAACAAGCCATGCTCGGAAATTCCTGCAATCCCCCACCCAGCTGACTGCACAGCTCCGGGTGGGACGTACCTGGACCTGCGACGGGAGCTGTACCGGCGGCCCCGATCAGCTGAGTGTGATCTGGAGCGCCGGCGGCCATCCCGTGAGCCCCCTCCGGAGTAGCGCCGGCTCCTGCTGCGGGAGCGGGAATACCGTCGGCTGTGGGAGCGGCGGTACCGGCTGGACTGGTGGTGGTGCCCACTGGCTCGGTGGGAGCGGGAGCTGGAGCGGGAGCTCGAAGAGGACGAGGAGGATGGGGATGAGGAAGAGGAGGAGGAGTGTCTCCTATAGAGGACAGAGACAACGCAAGCCATTCACAGAGGGCAAAGATGTGACATGGGGTGCCAAAGAACCACAGCGCGCCAAGATCCCTGCCCTATCCCTAAGTAGCACTGGGCAGACTCAGCCCCTGGTCTCTGCCCCCAGCTAGCACAGCCAACGCCAAGAAGCAGGGCTTGGCATGAAGGAGGAACAAGCATGTTGTGATGGTTGTTACCAGCTCTTCCCCCAGGCCAGCTCCGAGCCACTCTCAATACAGCAGCTCCTCAGAGCCAGGAGACAAGTGGGCTGTGGGGCCACACGAAGGCATTAGAAAACCTCCCCCACTGCTGCCAAGATCCTTGCATGCTGGCCCAGGAGAGGGCTATGAAACAGACAGCAGTGCCCCAAATGACTCTCAGCATGTTCAGTGGCCCCTGCTCCCCCAGCAGCGTCCCTATGCTTCAGCTGCGGAGAGAACCCTGTGGACCATCACCCCCTGGTGGCTAGCATCTCCACTCCAGTCCCCAGGGGCAGGGCTTGCACATCAGTGGCTGCAACGCAACTGCCTGCTG
The DNA here is from genome assembly GCF_003597395.2 of Chelonoidis abingdonii. Classification (NCBI taxonomy): domain Eukaryota; kingdom Metazoa; phylum Chordata; order Testudines; family Testudinidae; genus Chelonoidis; species Chelonoidis abingdonii. The sequence continues at coordinate 7,353,758 of NC_133779.1, read as the reverse complement.
CCCAATTCCCTTGTGCACAGTGTGAGAGCATCTGGGGGTGTCCAGGGCTCACTGACAGGGGGAGCCCTCCAAGAGGAGGGGCTAGGGGCTCAGTAACTCATGTCTGTCCTTCCGTTACCAGAATCCTCCACCATCCATTCCCCACTGAGGACCCTCAAAGGTAGGCTGCAGGGAGAATGGTGGGGCCAAGGCCTTCGTGCAGCCAGAGGCTGTGAAGGCTCATTAGGCTAGAAAGTCCATTCTGGTCTTTCCCATCTGCCCCAGAAGACCCTGCGGAGGACAGGGCTAGCAATGACTTCCATGGTCCTAGAGCACGCAGGGGAAACCCAGTTGTAATGGTACAGGCTGGTCAGCCCTGGCTCAATGCGGGTTTGGTTAAACCATCCTACCACAATGCTGGGGAAAAGCCTGAAGTCTTATCATGCCCCTCCCCTTAAGGGCTGAGACCGTGCCCAGGCCTGGGTCCTCCAACGAGGCCTCCAGCAAGGTACAGGCGCCACACCGGGCTCAGCTCTGGCTGGCACAGTGAGTTAGGAGTGAAGTGGTTTTGAGAAACACCAATGGGAACGCTGGGCTCTTCTCACAGCCCCCTCCCATGGCCTCACTGCCTAAGACAGACAAGTGGCTTAGCAGTCCTGAGGGCTGGGGGAATGGACCATCACCATCCTGCCACGTGGGCCACAGGAAGGCTCCAACGTGTGACGACTCTCCCATGGGGCAGACCTACTAGGGCAAACTGGGATTCTGGCTCTTGGCAATGCTGCAGGGGGGCAGTAATGTTAGGCAGTCCCAGCCCAGACGCCAGGACATGCAGTTCCACTGGAGGGCACCACCCAGGGGCTCTGCAGAGTGTCTGCAGCTCCATCTCCCTACACAGCCTTGGCCAAGCACTGTGCAAGGGGGTGCGAGTGGAGCCTCCTGCTCAAGCTAGTTAGCCACAGACACACAATGGCAATGATGCAGCCACGGCCCTGAGGCCAGGCGCTAGCTTGGTCTATACGGTGCATACGAGGCCCTTGACAAGCTTGTGAGCTCTCAGCCTGCACTCATGTGCCCTGCTCCTCTGGAGAGGGAGCTGGGACAGGCCAGTGCGCTGAGAAAAGGAGCAAGAAGTAAGGCAACTTGCGGGAGGGGGAGAAAATGCAAGGAGAAGAGAGGAAGGGATACTGTGGGCAAGTAGGAGAGCTGCCCCTTTCCAGCTGCCAGATCCCCCATGTCAAGAATCTCTCCCGCTCACTGACATACCAGGTCCCTTCCCTGGGCCTCAGGACAGGCTGCTCCACAGAGTTCCTCTCACAGGTCGAGGATCTGGCTATTCAGGGCCTTCCAGGCACTGTCTACCCAAACAGGCCTCTTGCTCAGTCTCCTGGAGAGTGCCCCCAACTGGCCACCCCACATAGCAAATGGCCAACCCATGGGCAGTGCTGACAATGAAATGGCAGCTGGAAAGGACTGGATGCCAAGAGCTCTCACTGGACAGGGTCTCCAAACCGGGGCAGCTTGGCTTGGTGCCCATCGGGGGCACAGAGGGTGCAGGCCGATCACGTAGATGGGCCGTTAGCCCCTGCTGAGTCTCTGGTGTTAAGGTTTGGGAAAGCGAGCCAGACGAGGGAGTTACCGACCGGGAGGAGGAGCTATGACCTGCTGCAGCGCTGCCCTGATGCACTTGGGTGGAGCGCGGCTTGCCAAGGGAGACAGCTTTCCCAGGGACTCCTCCGGCTTGAGCAGCAGCTGCTTCCTCGTCACTCCCCCCAAAGCTGGTGATGAACGTGATCTTCTCTTCTTGGCCTGGGGAAGGCGAGCGAGAGAGCGAGCGGGATTCGGAGCTGGATTCTGAAGGTGACCTGGGAACAACGGGAGAACAGACGGGCTGCTTCACTGTGGGAAGTGGAATTTACCAAAAGCTCCCCCAGGGGGACAGCACACTGGGGTAGATGCAGTTTCTGGACCCCTGCTGGACCTTCCTAGGGCTGCAGCAGACCCAGCATGTACCACAGCACCTGCTCCAGCACCTTCCCACACCTTCCCCCAGCCCAAGGGCCCCTCAGAAACAGCCAGAATCTGTCAACTACAAGAATCCCTAGAGACTGTCGCTGCAGTGGCCTCTCCCCCAGGAGTGGCAGAGGCAGAGCAAACCACTCCTGCCATGCCCAGCAGCTACAGGCACTCACCGTTTGTAGGGATCGTATGTGGGGCTGTCTCTCCTCGCATAGCTGCAAAGAGAGAACACGTTATGGAGAGCCAGTGGCAATGACCATGGAGAGATCCAAGAAGCACAGCCTGCCACATGACCAGCAGCCAGGTGCCCTGAAGAGCGACCAGCTGGCAGCACAGCCACGCCGCTCACTCTCCCCAGTGCCCCACTCATTGCAGGACGCAGGGCAGAGCTACTCCTCTTGGGTTTAACCCGCCTCACTAGGGTCACAGCCCCCCACAGACCTCATCTACTGAATGGAGCAGAGCCCTCTCCCAGAGAGGGAAGGTAACCCTGGTGCACACGGCCTGTACTGGCTCTACGTGGAGGTGAGAACACCGAGGTACCAGCTGCAGCCTACAATGTGTTATCTGGGCTGTGTTGGCCGGGTGGCAGAGCAGCGGCAGCCTCGGGGCTCGCGAGGGGTGGGACTGGGAGCCCTGGCCCTCCAGGGCAGCCCGGCCAGACCTCTCCGCGCTGGGTAGCTGAGAACCCAGCAGACCCCCGGCACGCGGGCTGGCCTTTAGCACACAGCTGAGCTGGGCCACAGCTGTGCGCTAACTGTGCTGCATGCATCCCCGCAGGCTGAGAACTGCTGTGCATCACAGAGCGAGAGGACAGAAGAAGCCTGTCGGCCTATGATGGTTGAAAAATTATCAGTTGCATCAGAATCGGTTCTGGATTTAACTAAAGCCCAGGAAGGAAGTTTCCTAAGTTTGTGTCTGCTGGGGAGAATGACATTGCAATTAGGTCACATCCAGTTAGTCCCTGTGACCAGATGATTTTGGTGCTTCTATTTTGCCTGTTGCTAGTGTGTTGCTGGGTAAAGATATGACAACTTTGTTTAAGTGGGTTGATATCACAGCCAGGGCACAAGGAGAGCATGAAAGTGATTGAACTGTGTTACCCACTGACAGTGTGGAAACTTGTAACTAAGCTAGTGTGTGTTGAGCCTGGTAATCTGTGTGTTGCCACTGAGGAAAGCTGCAAAGGGAAGGAGAATGCCTCTAACTATGGAGTCCAGCAGCTTGCCTAAAAGGTGTTGTGTAAAAATCCTAATGGGCCAGAGGTGACTGACTGTAAGTGACAATCAGAAGGAGTTTGGTTGTGGCTCCGCAGAGCAATGCTTCTGTGGAGCAAGATAAATGTGAATTGTTGCTTAAAGAAGCTCCTAAGGAGAGGAATCCTCATGGTTGTTTTTGCAAAGCAGTATGATGTAACTGAGGGGTGTGGAAGTGAATTAATTGGAGGTAGACCAGGACGAATTTCTGTTCGTAGAAGGCAACAGTTTGTTGAGAGATTTGTTTCAGTTCCTAACAGCCAGAATTTTTCTGTTGAAAACAGATCCACTGACTTTGCTTTAGAAAAAACCCAGTGTGAATAACTTAGAGAAGGCGTCAGATGGAATGAAAACTGGCAGGGAATTTAAACGGCCCTATGATGAAGACCAAGTGGCTGTGCTTGACCAGCTTGTTGGGAAGACGACGACGTCGGAACATGAATGTCTCCATACTGATTCTGTAAAAAGCGACAGAGTCCTATGGCACCTTATAGGCTAACTGTTAGCCTAAGATGCCACAGGACTCTGCCACTTTTTACAGATCCAGACTAACACGCTACCCCTCTGATACTGATTCTGTGAGTGAACAGTCTGTGACTCAGGATCAGAGGGAGGACTGAGTAGCTGAATCTACAGAGTAGGACAGCTGTGGAATTATCTCTTGAGAACACAGGGGATGGCAAGCAAACTTTCCCCCCTAGACACTTCAGATATGACTTTTAGTCTCTTAGTGCACTTGACATCTGATTCTGTGTGGAAGCAGAGGTTGGTAATGGAAGGACAAAAGAACCTTGAGTCTAACATGCTAGTGAAAATGGATGGTATCTCCTTAAGACAGAGTCCAGCTTTGCAATTGGTAATGGTTAAGAATCTGAAAATGTGTTGATGCAAATTACCTGACTGGTGGGGGGGGAGGAGGAGAAAGCCTTGCCCATACCATAGTTGTTAGCAAAAAGGACACGCCTAGTCAGCCAATGGTTTCTGCTACACAAAAGAGGTCAGATTTGGACCCTTCAGGACAAGGAGGAAGGGAAAAACTTCATCTTGCTAATGGAAGCCACAAGTTAACCCTAAAATGCCAAAACCTCAGTCTTGAGCCAGAGGCGTGGCCTGACAAAAAATGCTTCTAAATGTACGTGACGGATCTGATGTTAATATTATTGCTAATGTTAACTCCTGTGCCTTGTTGGTTGCTGATACCAAAAAGTGTAAAAATGTACAGTGAGCACGATCTTTCGGAAAAACCCTTAAACATGTTGGGAGTGGTACATAAGAACTGACCATGTGCTAGAAGCCTTTAAGGGTTATTGTTTCTTTACATGACAACACACTTTATGTTAAAAGGCCTTGTGATACTGTTTTTTCACAGCTAGTGCCTGTAACCACCAGTCTTAAAACTTTTCACATCAGAGAAGGCATTATAGAGCTAACGTACTGCATGAAAAGGGAAACTAAGGCACATCACCCTATTGCTTTCATGGCTAACTGCCAAGATTCCTACACTACGGAGAACATTAATATCTACATTGACTTGATGTTAACTGGGTTCCAAACATTTGCCAGAGCTTGCATGGATAAATTACCTATTTTCATTAGCTCATGGCAAGATCATATGAGACATGCAAGAGCAGATCCAAGCCATTAATGATCTAACCAAGTTTTACCTTGGTTTGTAAAGGAATTCAATAACATTGTTACTTCCAGAATGAACCTTACAAAGAAAACGCCTGTTTTAGCCAAACATGATTCTGATGAACCATTTCTGTTAGACACTGATACTTCCAATACTGGGTTGGAAGCTATGGTAATATAGAACCAAGAATGGGAAGCTCCTATGATGTATTCAGCAGTGTCTGGGACACCCTTTCCTGCACCAATTTTGGGTTAGAGGTGTGATGTTCATTGTCTGATTAAAATATGACCATGTAGATGATTGTTGCTACAACTGTTATATAATTGCAACAGATCTTACACAAAGTATGTCAAAGTAAGGTGTCAATAGAAAAGTTATGATTTGCTGAGTAGGATTATGCTATTTTTATGCATGTATCATTTTTGTATCTGACGTGATGAATATTAACTATAACCCTGTATATCAAATGTTTGCTCGTGTGGAAACACCCACAAGATGTTTAGCCAGGACATTGTGAAGGAACTATTCAAGTTGAATGGGCCATCAAAGGGCACTTAACTCACAACCAGAGGGGTAGCCGTGTTTGCTGCTTTTACAGATCCAGACTAAGAGTCCTGTGGCACCTTATAGACTAACAGATATATTGGAGCATGAGCTTTTGTGGGTGAATACCCACTTCGTCAGATGCATGTCATCCAATGAAGTGGGTATTCACCCACGAAAGCTCATGCTCCAATATGTCTATTAGTCTATAAGGTGCCACAGGACTCTTTGCTGTTTTAACTCACAGTGGAAGATGCCTCCTGTGACAGCCTTTACTATGACGAAGCAAAGCATGCACAGACATGTGACTTGCCCATGTGACTCCAAACACCATTTTGTTCCCTGTAATTTTCCACAATGAGAACAATGGGTTTCCCTTCACTTGGCAGAAGCTATGAAAGTCCCTAGAAACATCTCCATTTTGCCTCTTGCCTGCTCAGACCTCTGGACAATGAACTCATACTAATGGGAGCATTCTAATCAAGGGTTCGAGGACCTTCCAATGATTTGGCAGCCAGAGACTTGACTTAAGCCAGCACTTTATTCCATCACTGCTACAAGCCTGATCCAGGAACTTTGCAATTACTGTATTATTTGATTCCTTTAGCCAATTTTAATTCTCACCTTCCTTTTTATAAATAAACCTTTAGATTTTAGGTATTAAGGGATTGGCAATGGCATGATTATTGGGTAAAGAAACCTTTGTTTGATGAAATTGGTTTTAAATAACCACTCATTAAGTCTAGTGTTTTTGATGGTCATACAAGGACTGGAATGGCTAAGGAGACTGCTTCTCTGACTTCCCATTAGCCAGTGTGACGAAATGGTGAAACAGAAGTTTCCTTTTGTTGCTGGTTTGGTATATCTTATAGGAGAATCACCACCAGTTTTGAGGGGTGTCTGCCCTATTTCTCAGCAGTTTGTCCTGTGTTTGGTATTCTCAGTTGTGACCCACAAAGGAACGGTGACACCAGCCTCCCTCCTAAAGGAGTTCAGAGGAGAAGAGTCCAGACAAGGAGAGGCAGGGATGGAAGCACATGGAACATCTGGAGCTAAGCCAGCCACCTCGAGGCCTTAAGGGACAGAGCTAGGGAATTTACCAGATCACTGACTTATAAATTCGTGAGAGAGCAGGAGAGTCCCTACCTTACACGCAGACCCCTGGTCAAAGAAAGCATCACACCACCCGGCCCCTTGGTGAGCTTGCACTAGCAGAATCCATGTGGACGGAGCCTTTTCAGAGTCGGTTGTTTGAAATAACCACGATTCCAGGAGGAGTGTTCAGGGCCGGGGGAGCTGCCCTGACAGCGCAGCAGAGGCCAGATACGGGAGACAAGAGCCCTTGCGCCCAGGACAGCCAGTGCCAGAGGCCCCGCCCCAGCACCCTGTTGCTCGTCAGTCCCCTCTGGCTGACTAGTTTGCTCCAGGGGGTCGTTATGTTGTCACTGCCTTACCTGGGAGGGCTGATTTTTCTTCCTTTTAAGCGCTTCTCTCTAAACTCCCTCCTTTGTCTGCGAGAGCGACGGCCCTAGATGAGAAAGGCCCAGCACTGAGTGGTGGAGGAAAGCCTGCCAGGAACTCCCAGCCCAGGGCTCAGCACTTCCATTGCTCTACCCCAGTACTAGGAGGTGGGAAATGAGAGTCTGCCCCATCCAGCTCCTCTGGGATGAGCTGCCCCAGCCAGGGTGCAGGTCAGCTGTGGGGAGCCCTGGCTAACATGGCCAGGTCTTTTAAAACCTTCTCTGCGTCCCACTGCTAACTCTCGGGAAGCAGGGCCTACCTGGAAAGCACAAGAGGTCTCCAGAGGGCATCGCTGACCCATGGGGAAAGGAGCTTTGCCAGGCTTGGGAAATACAGACAGATCAGAGCAGGGCTGGAAAGAGGCCTGGCTGGGACAGCCCTCCCCAGGGCTGCACCTTACCGAGTACATGGCTTTCTCCTCCTCGAGGGCTTTGGCGTGTTTAATGGCTTCTGCCTCCTCTTTGTCCTTCCGCAGCATCCTTCCAGAAAAGGAAAGAGAGTTGGCTAAGTGTGGCTGTTCCCAGCACTCACAGAGCCTGCCCTGCCCAGCCCCTGGATAGAGATACACAGCGCAGGGGCATGGGTGCGCTGTGACAAAGGGACTTTACTGCCACAACAGGTGATGGCAACCAAGAGCCTCTGCTCTGCCCCCACCCTGACGCAGCCCCAGCATCTGCCTCTAGCACAGAGGCTGCTACCAGAGCGCCTGGGCCTTCAATGGAAGAGTCAAGGGCTAAGCTGGGCCTACAGCTGAACAGTACCATCGGTACCAGGATGCCACTGGCACATGGGAGGAAGCTCCACGTTGGAGCAGCCCCTGCAGCAGCAGCAGCGTCTGGGCTGCCCCAGGAAAGCAGGACAGATGCCATCCAAAGGGTATTACACTAAAATTAACTAAGCAGCCACTGCTGCCCCAGGTGCATCAGTGAAGAGAGGAGCTGCTTTTAACCCTGCACCTCTCCTGCCACCTGGGTCTGATGCTTTGCCCCTCGATGGGAGCAGTGCTGATGCCAGAGCTGGACGCTCCTTCCCACCGAGGGCTGGCACTTCACACGTATGGTAGGTGATGCAGCAGGCAGCCAGCCAAGCCAAACACACGAGGCTGCCCTGAGGCTGCACCAGCCTCTCGCCAACACCTGCAGCATCCAGACAGTTGCACACATCTGCCCCAAAGCAACCTTCTCAGTGCATGTGGGCAGAGGGGCAGCAGCAGCTTCACATAAGCCAGGGCTGCCAAGGACCTGCTGCCACGGGAGCCCCCACACCAACCCCCAGTGGGTACATCTGCCCCCTACAGCCCACAGTAGCCACAGCTCCCTATGTGGCTCGTGACTACGGCAATCCAACCCCCCAGAGCATCTGAAGCTCTCTGAGATGAGGTGGTGCGCCTGGAGCTCGGCTCTGAGCCCTGATTCACACATGGGCCTTACCTGACGAAGTCCCCCTCAGCCATCCCGTACGTGGTCGCCTGTTTATTCAGGTCAGCCACCTGCTCCTGATTTAACTCATCCACATCAACTTCCACATCTGCAAGCAGAGTACTCATGTCAGAGTGCCGACAGACCTCGCCAGCGCTCGGGGCAGACAGCAGAGCTGGGCTGCTCTCCAGCTGCCCCAGGGCCACCTGGGGTGTTGCTGGAATATCTGCTGCACCATAGTGCAGCTGAGGTTTGAAACATGGGGACCACAGGACTTTCTTGGGCCTCTCAGGAGGCCCGCGTCTGGTGCTGTGCTCAGTTAACATGCCCCCTCCCTAGCATGCTCCTCCACCCCTGCTCACAGGATTGAGGGACTGGAGCTGGGGAGCAGCCCCTCTCATCCTCCCCATTGGAACACATGGCAGCAGCTCTAACTGAGCTCAGCTGGGGAAGCAGGGACAGCAGCTCCCGCCCAACCCGGGGGCTCTGAGGTCAGCCACCAGATTCCTATTCCCCAGGAGCTATTTACAATCCCCGAATCAGCAGCAGAGACAGGTCTGCTGGGGGGGGGAGGGGAAGGAGCATACAACCCCAGCCACCACCCTAGGCCCCTGCAAGCACCACCGATGCACGAAGGAAGGAGACGACTGGGAAGGTTAGCTGGGGTTCCCCATGTTAGCCAGGACTCCCCAGAGCAACTACACTGCACCACACTGCTCCCCTACACCCCTCCCCTAGAGATACACCCAGGCACCACGTAAAACCGGCATGTGTCCAACACACTGGGGAGTTGGCACCTGAAGGATGAATTTGTAAGCACAAGGCCTGGGAAAGCTGGTCTGTGCATGTGGGGTGGGGCAGTGGGGCTGCCCAACCATAGCCTGGACAGCTGATATCCCGAGGCAGGACTGCCTGGGCAAGTGAGACACACCGATATCCGGAATGACTTCATCCTCATCCGTGTTGCTGTCCTCCTCAGAGTCCTCCTCATCTCCCCGCTTCTCCAAGGAGTTCTCGAGCTCAGCCACGGTGCTGTCCTCATATGTGTAGCCAATTGAGGCCTTCTTCTCCGCGAGCCTGGGCATAAACACTGGCTGTGAACGTGTGCTGCCAGGGCAAGGGCACAGGGCACCCACCCGAAGTCCCTGGAGTCTTGCAGCACCAGCCTTTCCTGCTCTCAAAGGGCTACTCTGTTGACACCCCCCCTGCCCCGTTGCCCCGGTGACATTTGAAAACCCAAAGTGTAGTTAACAGAGAACCACTACAGAAAGACCCCTGGGCACTGAAGGCCTCCCCTGGCCCCAGACACCTAAGTGAATCACCTTGCCCTCCCCTGAAGCCGTGCTGAGGCACCAGGCAAGGAGGCACAGGGGAAAAGGGCTGCCTTTTTTCACATTCCAGCTTTCCCAATCGCTGGGCAGGGCCCTTCTGCAGGGCTTTGGCCGGCAGCCACCACGTTGGTGGTGCTACACATGCAGTCTGACTAGTCGGACTACTGGCACCGAGGCAGAAATAACCCAGTCTCCAGCTTCGGGACGAGCTGAGCACCCCAGGGTCCGGAAGGAATTGTCCCCGGTGCTACTCCCATCCAGCAGCTTTATTATTCAGGAAGAGGAGGGGAGGACTTCCTCTGCAGCATCAGATATCAGCCTCTCCCACACTCCCTGGAAAGCCTAATTCCGAGGCAGGGCAGAGAGGAAGGACTGGTTCCCCCCAGGCCTGGGGAGATGGGGCTCAGAGGGCAGTGGCTGTTCATTCTGATCCAACTTGGGGCACAAATACATTCACTTCTGTCTCCTCCAAAGCATGCCTAGAGGGGCAGCTCAGCATGCACACCACTTGGGACCAGCACCGAGCCTCTTTTCCTCCATACTCACTTCTTTTTCTCATCCTCATTGGGCTTCTGGAGTCCCCCATAGAGCTCATCAATATAGATCTGATAGAGACACTGCTCCTCCGAGACTTCAGACAGACAGACAAACAGACAAGGGAGTTACATGCCAGATTGAGGGCAAACACCCATGCCAACAGGCCTTGATTACAGCTGAGCATTGGGGCTCATTAGAGGTGACACAGGTAAGAGGGAACCTCTCCTGTACGCATCATCAAACCACACGGGCAGAGCAGGATCCCTGCCTCGAGAGCCGGGAGGGCATAGGGGAACGGGGATCGATTGCTGATCCTGAATCCTAGAAGCCATTGGTTGGAATGCAGCCTGGCCCAGAAGCGGCTAAAAGCTGTTACCAGCTGATGACTGCTTGCGGACTCCAAGGTGAAGAGCTGGGTGACGTGCAAGTTACCAAATGTGCACCAACTGCCCCCCTCAGTGTTATTCTTGGCAGAGAACCCAAGAGCCGAATGGGCCATGAGGGAGAGGGAGGGAGGGTCCCTCCCTCCCTTCCAGAGGGGCTCCTGGCAGAGCACAGCAGAGCAGAAGTTCACAGAGCGGTGTCAGGAATCATGCCCTGCTGTTGCCAGCTGATACGTCTCACCAGAGCCAGCTTCTCTTCATAGCATCGCCCCCAGGGATGTCTCCGTGCCCCTGTGGACAGTGGTCTCCAACAGACACTTACTGCCAGCGAAGTCGTTCTGCACCAGACCCCTGTAGCGCTCGTAGTTACACTTCCTCTCGTCCGACTCCTGCTCAGGAGAGCTGAGAAGGAAGAACACACACTGGCACTAGGACACAACTGGGCAGACAGGACAGAACTAAAGATGACTGGCTCAGAAGCACCTCAGTGACTAAGCAGCCCACGGCCCATTTCCACAAGTCACTTCCTGTGAGATTCAGGCTCCCACGTCACATCTCAGCAAAGCACTTATGGAAACTGGACCCTAAAGCAATTGTGGCGACATTCTGCTAACTTCATTTTTCAAACAGTGCAACGTTAACCCCTTGGTGGCTGTCCCCGAGCATCAATGACTTCCCTGGGCTATTAACAGAGCTCAGCAGGAGGCTGCACAGTTACACGGGAGTTTCCATAGGCAAGGCTGAAGCCAGCTCTCCTTTACAAACCTGGTGCAACTCTCCCTTCCCTGAAACCCAGTTGGCCTAAAGTTTCACGGGGGACAACATGCCTGGAGTTCTGGGAAATCTGGGGTGCTTGGGAGACACGCAGGGTCGTCCCCACTTACAGCTGACTTGGCTTAGAAACATTAAGTTCAAGGAAACAAGCTCAGAGAGGGGAGAGCTGGCTGGTGAAATTTAATTATTGAAGCTGTTTCTGCAGGCCTCGGTACAGACTTTGCAAAGTCTGGAATCTGCATGGGAGGAGCGGCAGATGGAGGGATGGGCAGGAAGGGAACCCATCTAGAAGTCTACTGGCCATTTCCCAAATAAATCCACCTCCAGCCCAGTCCACCCAATGCAGTTCTCTCTACAGCAGGATGGGAAGCAGGGAGCCACATGGGCAGAGCTGTGCAGGGACAGAGCCTGCTCCTTTCATCTGGCAGCCTCCAGAGTCTTATGCCTTGGCAATTCTTATCAAATTTTTAAACTAAGGTAGATCCCAGCTCCCTTTAATGCCAGGGTCAGAGCTGCAAGTACCAGAGATCAGTTGTTCAAGGGAAAAACCCCATTCAGTGAAGTTCTGTTCCAAAATGGACTCTGTAAATGGAGCTCTCTACTTAGCTCTGCTCCATGCGTGAACCAGTCCCAACTGGCTTTAGGGCCTCCCGCCATCAATGATTTTGGCTTTCCTTAGTGCAGCAGAGCCAATAGAGCTAAGGGAGCTGAATCCGATCCTTTCTTCAACCACAGCAGTCCTACTTGCTTTGTTCCCACCAGTCATATCTGGGCAAGCCCATGGAGCTGCCCTGGTCCCCTTATTTGTTTGGGGGAACATTATAGCAATGACACGTGAAAAGAGTCCTTGGTAAGACTCAGGTCTACAGAGCTGGTAAATGGAGGGAGGACGGAGGAGACAGTCGTTTTACTTGGAAGTCAAGCACATTTAACCCAGAACCGATCAGAAACATGGAAACCTAGGCCTTGGCTACACTGCCGCTTTACAGCGCTGCAACTTTCTCGCTCAGGGGTGTGAAAAAACACACCCCTGAGCGCAGCAAGTTACAGCGCTGCAAAGCGCCAGTGTAAACAGTGCCCCAGTGCTGGGAGCACGGCTCTTAGCGCTGCAAGCTAATCACCACGGGGAGGTGGAGTATGTGCAACGCTGGGAGAGCTCTCTCCCAGGGCTGGCACCACAACCACACTTCAAAGCGCTGCTGCGGGAGCGTTCCCACGGCAGCGCTTTGGAGTTTCAAGTGTAACCAAGTCCCCAGTGCCACATGGTCCTTCAAGAGCCATGAGAAGCAGATCCACCCTTGAAGAACCCACTGCAGCTCCCCATCACCATCGGTGTTGGACAGCCTGAAAAGTCAGGGGTCAGGTTACATTTACCAACCCTATGCCCTAAGGGATAGCAACAGCAACAACATAGAATGCTCCCAAATCCCACTGGCCTGCACTGATCATTCAGCATTCTATGCCCTGCTAGAAAGGAAGAGGTTGGAGACTTCCGGAGAAGAGCTCCCAAGCAGTACTCCATGGAAATGGCTTACATTGGGTTGAGCAGTGGTGGGGTGTACATGGGAATGTAGTCCAGGTGAGCACGCACATCAAACCGGTCGATCATGTTGTTCGTATCCCCTTGCCAGGGCATCCTGCAGGCAAGAGAGCAACAGACAAACCAAGGTCATTTAGCACCTCAACTGGGTACAAATCACAGACCTGCCGGCGAGACAAGCTGCTATGAAGAGCAAGCCAGAGGTGCTGGGGAAGTCAGTCTAGATCCAATGCAGTTCAGTCCCGTGACGTCTGTGCACTGGCTCTGCTGCATGGTACGCAATGGGACACACTCTTAGCCAGAGCCAGTGTGCAGTGACAATCGGTGTCTAGTCGGCCTACCTCAGGGATACGCCTAACTGTGGGAAAGTGGCTAAAACTTCATTAAATGTCACAATAATCTAGAATAACTGTCAGTGGGAAAAGGTGCCAAAGTGAGACAGAAAAAACAAAATGAGTCTAAATAGAAAGACCTCCTGATAGAACTCAAGTATGTGAGATGGACATCATGCCAGGTAAACAAAAATGTGTGGGACCGGAAATCAATAACCTCACACTGGTGTGTCAAAAACGAAGCCGAACTGACAAACAAGATAACGAAGGGGTGTGCTATTCCTTCCATCACTCCATCTTGGGGTCCTCAAAAGGAATGACTTTGGGTGGGGGAAAAAAACAACAAGAACAATGCTGAGTGACTAAATCAAGGAGGAGCGATGGCTGCTACCCCCACTATCTCCTGAAACACTGGTATCCACCATACCACTGCTGAGCCTTGGAAATTCTAATCCCAAGAGAATTCTAATCCCAGACCAGGCCAAAGAGAGGGACTCGGATGACAGCACCACCTCCACCAGCTAAATCCCAAAACACTATCTGGGATATGGGATTGTTGTCCCGCACCTCCTTGTGCACCCTTGTCCTTCTCTGTCCTATCCCTCTTCCTGTGCCTTCTGTTTAATAAGAGTCTGGCTTGGCAGGCGAAGACTGTATACACCTCTACCCCGATATAACGCTGTCCTCGGGAGCCAAAAAATCTTACCACATTAAAGGTGAAACTGCATTATATCAAACCTGCTTTGATCCGCCGGAGTGCGCAGCCCCGCCCCCCCCAGAGCACTGCTTTACCGCGTTATATCCAAATTCGCATTATACTGGGTCGCATTATATCAGGGTAGAGGTGTATTTTGCAAACACCGCTGTAAGCCTGTGATCAGACAGGCAACTAAAGGGAAGACCCTACATAGCCTGATGCTGGTACAAGTTTGCCAGGTCTTAAAGGGGCTGATAGGATGATGTGGTGTGCCTGTGTTTTTCTAACCGTATTTGTCTTGTCTTCTAGGAAACAGGATTAAACCTTAACAACAACAGCTCCAGCCCGTCTTTCCTCTTTTCCCCAAAAAAGATTTATATTTGATTTCATCCAACAGACTATCCCACAAGGGTTTTTTCCCCTTCTAAAAATGGTCTCCAGCTAAAGGGAAAGCAAACAAGAGATGCTGTTACAATAAAAGCCTCAATACTTTACATTTCAAATGTTTCAACTGTTTCTACTTCTTCTTATCTGTAATAAAAGGCTACAGGGATTTTTAACTGTATGTATGCCATGGCACTAAGCAGGCTGAGGTCTCCGCATACCAAACCCTGAACCTTGTTTAACATTCTGACCAGGTCACGTGACCACCTTTGATTCTTTGACCAATTTATTCCACCTAAATTAATTTAATAATAATTGGAGATATGCCAATCTCCTAGAACTGGAAGGGACCTTGAAAGGTCATCAAGTCCAACCCTCTGCCTTCACTAGCAGGACCAAGTACTGATTTTTGCCCCAGACCCTTAAGTGGCCCCCTCAAGAACTGAACTCACAACCCTGGGTTTAGCAGGCCAATGCTCAAACCACTGAGCTATCCCTCCCCCGTTAATTCACCTGTTACCCTGAGCCTTAGCGCCCTCCTTTGAGAGTCTTGTTCTTCACCTCAGCAGGGGGAAATGGTCCAGTATAAAAACACTGGGGCACTTGGACTTTCGTACTTTACTCACCCCCCAGTGGGGAGGACGACAAGTGAACTTGTTACATGTAATGGGTATCTCCTCAGAGGTGCTGCCAAAGGAAAATCCTGGGGCTTGTGGGGTCCTTTAAAATAAGGTGCAGGGGAGGGGTCTCTGCTCATTATTAACATTAGGAATTGTCCACACAGCGTACTCAATCTGCTGGAAAACACTCGTGAAAACTGAGCACTCAGGAGGGGAGGGAGGCGGAGCCTAACACCTTAGAACTCCTTTTTCCCGGGTATTTCACTCAGACTTGGCAGCTGGCAGAAAGATCTGACATGCCCAGCCCTCCAATGAAGAGCAAAGAACCCAGCCAGTCCAGCTGACTGCTCACCCATCAACGAGCGCCCCGCAAACGTAGGGAAGAGCTGATTGGACATTTCTGCTTCTTCTAAAGCAGTGGTCCCCAACGCGGTACCTGCGAGCGCCCAGGTCCTGGCCCCCAGGAGAGCACCCGCCAAAACGTGGCAGAATTTCAGCGGCATTTTGGCGGGGATGCCTCTCAATGACGACGCTTGTCAACAACAAGCGGCGTCATCGAGAGGCGTCGCTGCTGAAATTCAGCGGCATTTCGGCAGGTGCTCCACCGCCGCAGTGGTCCTTCGTCTGGCGCCTGCCAGACGAAAAGGTTGGGGACCACTGTCCTAAAGGTAAACGTCAGGCAGAGCATGGTTTCGGAGGTGCCTCTATCCAGCACTTGCCCTACTCCTGGGGAGCAGTGGGGAATGGGCAACATCTTTGAATTTGCCTCAGTTTGAAAAGAGGCCACCTGGCCTCAGGGAGGATAAAGAGTCAGAAGGAGCCCTGAGGAGGGAGTGTCTGAGCCTGGACAGTCTCCCCTCAAACCACTGTCCCATAGTCAGCCTGTGCCAGAGAGAACAGATCCCTGTGGTCTCCCAGCCCCAACACAAACCTGCTACAGGACCCCAGCTCCACAGAGAGGTCTGGCGAAGGCCATGCTTTGCCATGGCCCTACCAAATTCACGGTCCATTTTGGTCAATCTCATGGTCATGGGATTTTAAAAACCATAAATTTCATTATTGCAGATATTTAAATCTGAAATTTCACGAAGCTGTAACTGTAGGGTCCTGACCCAAAAGAGGGTAGTGGGGGCATTGCAAGGTTATTGTAGGGGGGTTGTGGTATTGCCACCCTTACTTCTGCGCTGCAGCGGCTGGCGGTGCTGCCTTCAGAGCTGGGCGCCTGGCCAGCAGCCGCCGCTTCTTTCCACTCAGCTCTGAAGGAAGTGCAGAAGTAAGGGTCGTTATTGCAACTCCCTTAGAATAACCTTTCAAAATCCCTCCCCATCCACATTTTGGTTCAGGACCCCCACTTTGAGAAATGCTGGTCTCCCCTGTATAATACAGGGTAAAAGTACACAAAAGACCAGATTTCAGTGGAGATCAAATGTCACAGTCTGTGATGCATTTTTCACAGCTGTGAATTTGGTAGGGCCCCACCCACGTACCTTGACTTATTTCCACAGGCTCCACTGTTCCTGGGGATTGGACCTAAGATCCCTGTCTTGAGTTGCTGACCATATGCCCGGGGGTGTGGGGGGGGTGTAGGGGTGTGTGTGTGTCTCTCTCTCTCCCCCCAGGGTACAGAACTGTACGCACAAGATGGCATGCTCCTGCCAAGCGACCACTAATCTTTGGGTAGTCGTGCTGGCAGGCAGCATGCTCAAGGAACAGTCAACCTGAAGTGCAGACAGCAAAGGAGCTTCAGGTGCAACGGGCCTCAAGCCTCCCACCAATTCTGGAGGATTTACAGCCACTTCTTCCCTCTTTTTAAAGAGATTTCTAAGTGCTGTGTGAACATGAGGGGAAGGAACTGACCACAGAAGGGACCCAGCATCAAGGACCACCCACAAAAGCGGACAAACAGGAACACTCCAGACCTTCCCCCTCTCCTCCTTCATTCGGTCACCTTAGGGGATCCCACTAGCAATACAACAGCCACACCGAAGGGAGAACAAGTTGATGGTGCCCCTTCGAGGGCCTTCCAGCCACAATCCCCATCTGCTTCACTATGCTCCCAGCCTGTCAGTGCAGAGCTAGCAGGCAGGGCCCGCTCAAGCTACTCACATGTTGACAGGACTTTCAGCTGCAAGAGCAACGGCAGAATCCAAGTGGACCTTACACGCCCGGCCATGCACTTGGAGGAACTGAGCTGGGTCCTTTTTCTGGAAGAAGCACAAACACCGAGATGTATAAAGCTGGCATTTTACGGGATCTGGTCAGTTTGACCAAGGCACCAAGTTATGCAGACGCTGAATGGCTGAGTCCAAAGCCATTGTAAGAGGACTGAGGATTCATTAAAGCTACAAGTGAAATCCCTCCAGAGCAGAGAGTCTGACAATACCATGTGAAGGGGGGTGTTAAACACTTCCTGGGGATCTCAGGCAGCAGGAGTTAAAGTGCCAAGCTACATTGAAGAGCGACAACAGAAGCAGTCCCTGCTTACTCGAACCTGCTTCATGCGCTTATCAGGGGCAAGTCTGATGCCATTAGTGACAACAATTGTCACTGCTCTTAGTCCTGCAGAGCCAGCACAGCTGAGACAGAAGGAGCTGGATTTAATTCCTTCGTATGTGTCACCCAGTTTGCTTCCTACGCGGCAGGCAGCTGCACTTAAGCACATTCAAGAAAGGCTACAGGACTGCACAAGCAGTACAGCAGACCCAGCTTGGCCTGCAGAACGTTTGTTACTGGTGTTGCTGTGCAACAAAAGAATCAAGGTTTGCTCACAGATCCCAGATGAATTCTGTGATGCTGGCAGCTAGGGAAAAAAACCATTTTACATGTAAACTGAGCAGACTTGATATGGCGTTAACCATAGCTCAGAGCAGGACTGCATTTTAGAGAGGGACACACCCCAGGGAAGCAGGCCAAAGAGTCATGCCGCAGATCAGGCACTCCTGCATGTGGCATGTTTCCTGTAATCCTGCTGTTCTTCCAGAAAGGAAACTGAACCTGCAAGAATTCAATTCTACATAATACCTCACAAGAGCACAGCAGGCCAACAAACCATGACAACCACACTGCCCCCAAGTCAGCATCACAACTCTGCATCCCTCTCCTTGGAACAGCAGGCATGCTGCTCTGCGGTCACAGCACCTCTGGGACAGTTCTGCCTCCTGAAGCAGCAGTTGCTCAGAAAGTCAGACGTTGGTATGGGATTCAACACATATCAATTCACTTAGGAAAAGGGGGACTGCACTCTCAGGGGAGGATTGAGCTTCCAAGGCAATAGGAGTGGCTGCCACAAGGCCTCATTCCATTTCTCCTTCCTCGGCTTTGGAGGGATGCACAGTGAATACTGCCAGAGCTCAGAGTGCAGGCCCACACTCTGCACAGGGAAAGCCGATACTTTCAGAGACTCAACTGTTTAATTTTTCCCTGCGAAACACTATAATGTGGTTTGTAGCCACCTGATCTACAGCAAAACCCCACAGCACAGAGGTGTTTCTAGCCTGAGACAAACAGAGTTGGTACTACCTATCCTGGCCTAACCACCGTTAAAGGCAAAAACTTAATGCAAGAGTCAAGTCACAGAAATGAGGAAGGGCCGAAGGTCCCAGCAGTAGCAGACACACACCTTGGACACTTCCTGTGCATGCTTTGCAACTGAGCAGCAATATATAAAGCTGCATAAAGCCAGACATGGGAAGAGAAAACAATGGGAGCGCTACCCAACCTAAAAGCAAGGGCCACAGATCGGGATGGCGGGGACGGGGCCAGGACTGTGCAGGGACACTCACTATTTTTTCATAGTATTCTCTCCGACGCTCAGCTCGTTTCTTATAATCGACCATCATCCCACGGAGCTTGCGCTCATGTTTCCGGGCTTCGTGCCACATCCTGCTGTCTGCAAGCTGTCAAAGGGAGGGAATACAGAACTGAGTAAAACCAACAACCTCTCAGCACTCCCAGAGACTGGGGTGCCCTCTAGGATGTGTGCACACAGCCGAGGATAGAAACGCAGACTCCACTCTGCGCACAGACACCAGCAAGCACAATGACTGAGCGTTACGGGTTAAGCCGGGAACAAACACGGCTGCACAACACTGCAGTGGATGCCACAGCCATCGCCAATGGCTGCAATCAAATACTCCCCCAAACCTCAGCCCCAGGGAGCCAGTCACAGGGTTCATGACATTAAGGGCTTGTCTACACCTACACCAGTGCAGCTGTGCTGCTGAAGCACTTAGTGAAGATACTACCTACACCGATGGAAGAGGTTCTCCCATCGGCCCAAGAGGAAGTAGCTACATTGACAGGAGACGCCCTGCCATCGATATAGTGCTGTCTACACCAGAAGGTTGGTCAGTATAACTGCATCACTCAGGGGTGTGGATTTTCCACACTCCAGAGCAACACAGCAAAAAGTCCTGTGGCACCTTATAGACTAACAGATGTATTGGAGCATGAGCTTTCGTGGGTGAATACCCACCCACTTTGTCGGATGCACAGTTATACTAACGTAAGTTTGGAGCGTAGACAAAGCTAAGTATTCTAGGGCAGAAAAGCATCATGCTGCTCTCCTCACTCCAGGACCAGGAATGAGAGGCTGTTAAAATCTCCTACACTGCACCCGCCCTGAGAGACTCCAGGAACACAAAGTCTTAGGCAGAAGGGTACAGAGGACAGCGTCAGGCAAGGGCCGTGAATAGGAGAGTTGGAGGATCCTGGAGAAGTGGGCTGAACATAAGAATAACCAGACTGGGTCAGACCAATGGGCCATCGAGCCCAGTATCCTGTCTTCCGAGAGTGGCCAGTGCCAGCGTTTCAGAGGGAATGAACAGAACAGAATTATGGAGCGATCCATCCCCTGTCCTCCAGTCCCAGCTTCTGGCAATAACTGCAGCAAGGGGTCTATTTGGTCTGTACCTGAGCAGGTGAAAAACAGCCTCTTGGCTTTGAGGCTGGCAAGTTAGGCTGGAAGGATATTACAGTAGTGAGGTTACTAGTGTAAGACAATGCATAGAGATTAGAGAGAGAGGCAGGGAATGAAAGGAGAAAAACATCTTAGCACAGGGACAGCTAATTCAAAGGAAATACACCACAAGAGGGAGTGAGCGGGGCAGCAGGAACACCTACTCAGTTATGGTACCTCTCTGCTGCCCTCCCCGCCACCCCCCACAAATCACCACGGCATCTGAGCATGTCAGTCTTTCGTGTACTTATCCGCATGCCCCAGTGAGGCAGGGCAGGACTATTACCCTCATTGCATAGATGGGAATTGAGGCCCAGAGAGACGAAGTGACTTGCCCAGAATCACATAGGATGTCTGTGATGGGGCAGGAATTGACCCCAGGGCTGCCACTGGCTCTCAGCCTGCAAAGGAAGGATGGCCAAGCCAGACTGGTGCTTGCATCATGAGCATCCCAAAGATACCCTGCAGACATGGGCTGCGCTCACATCAGGACAAGCCCCAAGAGCCCTTGGCTGGCGTCAGGGACTGAAAAGCCCCATTAGCTCCCTTCCAGTCCACTTCACACCTCACGCTCAGGCCTTTCCCTGCCCACAAATTCCCCTCTCCCCCCCCCCTCCACGTGATGCCAGCCCCGGAATCCCCCCCCCCCCCCCCCCAGCCCCCGGAACAGTCACCCAGCCCTTCCACAGAGACACTCTGAGTGCCCCGCCAAAGGAGGCTAATCTCAAGAGACACCTCCGAGAGGTCACAAGCTGGAGGAGGGCGATACTCACAGAACAACAGCGTGGAGACTTGGGAACAGCAGCCGCTGCTCAGTCAGCACAGCCCATGAGCCAAGGGAAGAGGAGCCTGAACAAAGAGAACACTGCAGGTCAGTGACCTGGGCAGGGACACCACAGGGCTACAACAAACAGTGCGAAAGCCAGGGGTTTATCAGTGTGGGGGAATGGGGGTCCCTCCCTCAAGGGGACACATGCTGTGTGCAGGAGCAGCTCTGCCCTCAGCACAGGTTCACTAGAATCACCTCACTGACCCCAGCACAGAACAGGAGCTGGGCTGCCCCCAACCTGGGCTAGGAGTTCTTCCCACTCTGCAGAGAAAGGTCTCTACTATGGGCCCCAGCCCACACATTCATACTCAGTATCACAGCCAAGACCTGAGGAGAGTCAGGCTAGCCAGGAGCTCCTTTGGCTCAGCAGACTTTGCTGCTGCTTCTACCCCAAGCTTACTAGGGACCACCACCCCCCGCCCAGGAGACTGGCTCTGTCAGTTCCAAGTTTGCCATCTCTAGCCTGAGGTTAAGGGCAGAAGGCTTTCCTCTCTGTTAATGGACCTACTGAAGGAATATTCCCAATCCAAGAGAGGCGGCGGCGGCTACATCACGTCTTGCTTCTCTTTGAAGAAGTTGACAAGCTCCTGCATGGAAAGGGCACAGGATGGGCAAAAGTTAAAGCTGAGTAGCTTTCACCTAGATAGCAGCAGCACCCATCTCATCCTACACCAGGAGGCAGTGCCCAGACACCAGCAACCCCCCCATTCCCTGCCCCACATGGGGGAGCAGCACCACACACTGGCAACCTCCTATGCCCTGCCCCACACCAGGGAGACCGTGCCCAGACATCAGCACCCTGCATCCCCCACCAAAGTGGTGGGAGGGGCAGCAGCACCCATAGAGCTTAAGATCAGAAGGGACCACCAGATGATCTAGTCTGACCTCCTGTGTCACAGGCCACCAACACCACAAAACCCAACAACCGAAATGAAACCTAAGCATTGCAGCCCACCGGAGACGAGACTATTACATGCCACAGGCAGAGAACAGGAGGGACTGAGGGGCCCCCACAATGGCAGGGAAATGATTATGTGAGATACACCCAGATAATCCTGGCAAGCAACAAGCACCACATGCTGCAGAGAAAGATGAAAAAACCCCAAGGTTCCTGCCACTCGGACCTGGGAGAAAATTCTTCCTCCACCCCACATATGGCAATAAGGGAGAACCCGAGCCTGTAGGCAAGAACCAGCCAGCCAAGCACTTGAGACAGTGCTCAGTGCCATCCTCACCCAATATCCCCTCTCCACCTAGAGCCATGCCTGAGGCATCAGATGAAGCATGCCAAAAAAAAAAGCCCAGAATACTTTGAAGAAAACAAAATCCCTTCCTGACCCCAGCAGGCAGCTGGCCGAACCCCTGATGTACGAGCTTTAAGGAATATGACACATAAATCAGAAGAGAGCACCAGGGCTGCTGAACCATGTCCTCTACCCTATTAAAAGCAACCCGGTCATATAATCACACTCAAATTTCATAGAACCGTATGACTGAAAGGGAGGACTAAGTATTACCTAGACCAGTGGTTCTCAACCTGCAGCTCGTGGGCCCCTTGCGGCCCAATCAGCATATAGCTGCAGCCCATGTGACATCCTCAGGGCCATACAGGTAGCATTGGATGTGGCTCACATAACACATTATGGGCTGCATGTGGCCCACAATGGTAAATAGGTTGGGAACCACTGATATAGACCATCCCTGACAGGTGTTTGTCTAACCTGCTTTT
Source organism: Chelonoidis abingdonii (assembly GCF_003597395.2). NCBI lineage: Eukaryota > Metazoa > Chordata > Testudines > Testudinidae > Chelonoidis > Chelonoidis abingdonii. Next base: position 7,331,276 of record NC_133779.1, on the reverse strand, counting down.
AAAAATCCCCAATGATGGAGATTCCACAGCTTCCCTTGGCAATTTATTCCAGTGCTTAATCACACTGACAGGAAGTTTTTCCCAATGTCTTGCAGGGATTCTCACAGCACATTTTTTGGTGGCCTCAGAGTGCGGCCACCAACTCTTGCTGGTGGCCACTTTGACAATTTTTCCTAAAATCCTTAACTTTAGGGAAAAAACAAATAAATATGCACATGTCCATGTCCAAATCATTGTAATTTATGTATGTAGGATTTGGGGGGTTTTTTTTGGCAGATTCAACAACAACACACACTTGTCTCTATTCTTTAGAGAGCAGAAACCCAAATAGGGTGCCCTGTACAATCTTGTCTTTTGGGGGGGGGGGGGGTTGTTTCCTTTGCCTTTGTGGTCGTGTGTTTGGTTTTTTTGTTTTTAAGACTTGCTACCTAGTAAGTCTGCTTTGTATGTTTGTTAATATCACTTTTCACAGCAGCAGACTTGTTAGCTAGCTGGGAGACAGTGAAAAGTGACATTAACAAACATACAAATATCCCTTTTCACAGCAGACTTACTCAGCCCTGGCAGCCAAAACCTAGAGCCCAAAGCCCCACGCTCAGAGCCCAGGGCCGGAGCCCACTGCTGCTCAGCCAGAACCTGCCGCCTGCCACACCAGTGCTGAAGATGGAAGCCTGAGCCCCACCACCCCCGGAAAGGTGAAGAACTCACACTGGCTGTCTGCTCATCCAGCGTCTGTGGCTCAAGCTCGGGGTAAGGACCCAACCCCTCCTTGTGGCCACCCCCCCACTGCCCCACAGGATGCCGTGGCTGCAAGAAAAGCCCTGGCAGCTGCCTGCGGCCACAGTGGCAACATCTGAGAAACACGGTCTAGAGCCCTGCGTGGATACAAAATTTATATCTGTGGATGTGGATATAAAACAGGTATCTGTGGAGCTGCAGGGCTCGACCAGGAACTGCATCGGTGGCAGCAGCAGCAGGTTGGGCTGCCGCTCGCAGGAGCCAGTGCCCAGTCCAGGCAGCTTCTCCGTTGTGGCTGTACTGCCCCTACCCCGCCCACCGGGTTGGGCACCAGGCTCACCGGCAGCTGTCTCAGCTCATGCTGTGTGTGTCCAAGTGCTCCTGGTCAGGAAACATGCATGGAAGGGACTACTGTCCAGGAACGCGCGAGTCGCTTCTGGATATAAATTTCGTATCTGCATAGGGCTCTACTAATGTTAAACCTAAACTGCCCTTGCTGCAATTTAAACCCATTGCTTCTTCTCCTATCCTCAGAGGTTAATGAGAACAATTTTTCTCCCTCAACTTTGTAACAACCTTTTATGTACTTGAAAACTTATGTCCCCTCTCAGTCTTCTCTTCTCCAGACTAAACAAACCCAATTTTTTCATTGTTCCCTCATAGGTCATGTTTTCTAGAACTTGAATAATTTTTGTTGCTATTCTCTGGACTTTCTCCATTTGTCCACATCTTTCCTGAAATGTTGCACCCAGAACTAGACACAGTACTCCAGCTGAGGCCTAATCCACACGGAGTAGAGCGGAAGAAATACTTATCGTAATCCTGCTAATACATCCTAGAATAACATTTTCTTGTTTTGCAACAGTGTTATACTGTTCACTCATATTTAGCTTATGGTCCACTATGACCCCCCGATTCCTCTCCGCAGAACTCCTTCCTAGGCATTCATTTCCCATTCTGTATGTGTGCAACTGATTGTTCCTTCCTAGGTGGAGTACTTTGCATTTGTCCTTACTGAATTCCATCCTATTTACTTCAAACCATTTCTTCAGTTTGTCCAGATCATTTAAAATTTTATTCCTATCCTCCAAAGCACTTGCAACCCCTGCCAGCACGGTGTTGTCTGCAAACTTTATAAGTGTACTCTCTATGCCATTATCTAAATCACTGATGAAGATACTGAACAGAACTGGACCCAGAAGTGATCCCTGCGGGTCCCCACTCATTATGCCCTTCCAGCTTGACTGTGAACCACTGATAATTACTCTCTGGGAATGGTTTTCCAACCAGCTGTGCAACCACCTTACAGTAGCTTCATCTGGGCTGTAATTCCTTAGTTTGTTTATGAGAAGGTCATGTGAGACAGTATCAAAAGCCTTACTAAAGTCAAGATGTACCACAGCTACCGCTCTCCTCACCCCATGCACAAGGAGCATTACCCTTTCAAAGAAAGCTTTTAGGTTAGCTTGACACAATTCGTTCTTTACAAATCCATGCTGTTAACTTATCACCTTACTAGCTTCTAGGTGTCTTCAAATCAATTAATTATTTGCTCCACTATCTTACTGAAGTTAAGTTGAGTGGTCTGCAATTCCGTGGGTTGTCCTTAGTCCCCTTTTATTAGTTTAGCACTATATTTGCCCTCTACCACTCCTCTGGAATCTCTCCAGTCTTTCATGACTTTTCAGAGATTATCACCAAAGGCTCAGATATCTCCTCAGTCAGCTCCTTGAATATTCTAGATGTATTTCATTAGGCCCTGGTGACCTGAAGACATCTAACTTGTCTAAGCAATTTTTAACTGGGTCTTTCCCTATTTTAGCCTCTGATCTTACCTCATTTTCACCGGCACTCATTAAGTTAAATGTCCAATTACTACTAAACATTTTGTCAATAACAAACAAAAAAGTTATTTAGCACTTCTGCCATTTCCACATTTTCTGTTGTTGTTTTTCCTGCCTCCTTGATTAACATGCCTACCCTGTCCTTGGTCTTCATCTGAAATGTTCCATAACTCTTAACAAGATGTTATAGACTTCAGCCACGGTGGGGGTGGAGTCAGTGCTCCAGGCGGCGGGGATCATGGCTCCGGACTTCTGCCCTGAGGGAGCACCAGGCCTCAGGGCCTTAGACCTTGGGGAAGCACTAGGGCTGGGGGCTTCAGCCCTGTGGCTCTGCTCCTGGTTTCAGCATTGGGGACGCCAGGACTTGGGGCATTAGCTACAGGGGGAACACTGGGGATGAAACTAGCACTCATCTTGTAGCTAAAGCCCCAAGCCCCGCCGCTTCCTGTGGGGCTGAAGCCCCAAGCCCCAGTGCATCCCCCCTCTACAGCTGTGCACCTCAGTGTTCTTATGAGGCAGAAGCCCTGAGCCACCCCACTCCACCAGCCCCAACCGGCTGAAGCCCTGAGCCCCAGAGCTAAACCCCAAGGCAGAACAGTATGTTTTTGTTTTTTTGCTCTTTGTCTCCACTGTTGCCTGATTACTTCCGATTCCACAGGGTGTCCGGTAAGTCCATAACTCTGGTGTTCATATCTCTGAGGTTCTACTGTAGATCACAGAATAAAAGCTACAAGTTAGGCCCACTTATTGCTGGATGTGATGACAACAGTTTTCTTCATCAAATCATCTCTGAACTAACAAGAGGGTGATGCAATTTTAAACATGTTTTTGGTAAGTAATGAGAACATCACAGAAGAGCTGGTTGTAAGAAATAACGTTAAACAAGTGACCACGAATTGATTGAGTTAAAATTAAATGGAAAGGTCATTAAAACCAGGTCATCAGCTATGATTTTTTATTTCAAAAGGGCAGAATTTTGAGCAATTAAGGGAATTCGTTAAAGAAATCAACTGGACTGAGGAGTTCAAGGACTTAAATGTGAAGGAGGCTTGGAATTTTTTCAAATCACCTAATCGAAAACTATCTGAAATTTGCATCACAAGGGAAAAAAATTTGTAGGGAAAGACTCCAGAGCCAGCAGGATAAATAGTCACCTTAAAAAGGTTACTAGGAGTAAGCGGAGAACTTTTAGGGAATGGAAAAAGGGGTTGATAAAGCAAAGAAAGTTACATCATGGAGGTTAGAAAACATAGAAATAAAGGGAGGCTTACTGAAAGTCAAGCTGAATTAGCTCCTGCCAAAGATATTAAACTAAATAAGTAGCGGTTTCTTAGTTATATAAATAAAAAGAAAATAAGGAAAGGATGAGGTTGGGCCACTATGCAGTGCAGATGGGAAGAAGACTACAGAATCTAGGTGTGGCCCAAAAACTAAATGTATACTTGCCTGGGTTTTCAGTGAGGAGGATAACATGGAACATGTGCACAAAAGCAGCATAGCTGATGGAAATGAATGTCTAGAAATGCTAATTATCACATCTGAGGTGGAACAAAAACTTAAAGAACTTAATGCTCTCAAATCAGTGAGACTGGATAGTTTCCCTCCCAGAATATTGTAAGAACTGGCATATAAGCTAGTTAATCTGGTAGCAAGAATTTTTAATAAATATACATACGTAGGCATTGAACCATATATCACTAGGGAATAGCTAACATTGTGTCTATGTTTGAGAAAGGGGAAAAAAATCACTTTGGCAATTACAGACCTGTTAGTCTGACCTCAATAGAATGCAAGGCTTTGAATTGTGAAGTAAATAATAATTAAACTCCTAGAGGTGATGGAGATGTAATGCAATACGGGTTTCCAAAGGTAGATCGCACCAGACTAATCAGATATCCTTCACTGAGAGAATAAGCAATTTTTCAGATAAGAAGTTCAGTAGATTTAATATATCTGGGCTTCAGTAAAGCATATGATAAAGTACCACATGGGAAATTATTCGTTAAATTAGGGAAGATCAGTATAAGCACTGTAAGGTAGATGAGGAACTGATTTAAGGGGAGAAGACAATAGCTTGTGCTGAAAGATGAACTGAAAGGTTATTAGTTGAGTTCCTCAAAGATTGGTCTTGGGACCAATGTTATTCAATATCTTTATTAATTCATAAATTCCAACAACAGAAAGGACCACTGTGACCATCTAATCTGACATCCTATATAACAAAGGCCAGAGAACCTCCCCAAAATAATTCCCAGAGCAGATCTTTTAGAAAAAGAGCCACTCTTGATTTAATAACTGTCAGTGATGGAGATAAATTGATAAATTGTTCCATTGGCTAATTAATCTCACTAAAAAATGTAAGCCTCATTTCTAGTCTCAATGTATCCAGCTTCAACTTCCAGCCCCTGGATGTTATACCTTTGTCTGCTAGACTGAAGAGCCCAGTATTAAATATTCATTTCCCATGTAAGCACTTGTAGACTGTGATCAAGTCACCCCTTAACCTTCCCTTTGTTATGCTAAATCAATTGTGCTCCTTGAGCCTATCACTATAAGGCATATTTTCTAATCCTTCAATTGTTCTCGTGGCACTTCTCTGATCCCTCGCTGATTTATCAACATCATTCAATTGTGGGCATCAGACCTGGACACAGAATTATAGCAACGGTCACACCAGCACCAAACACAGAGGTAAAAGAACGTCTCTCCTCCTACTTGAGGATCCTCTGTCTATATTGTCCTGGGATGCAATAGCTCTTTTGGCCATAATATCACACTGTGAGGTCAGTTGATTAGCTCCCACAACACCCACATTTTTTTCAGGGGTAACTGCTTTCCAGGCAAATTCCTGCACATGTTCCATGTTACAATCCTTACTGAAAACTGAAGCAAAACATTCATTTACATTTTAGGATCATAGAATCATAGATTAGGGTTAGAAGAGACCTTAGGAGGTCATTTAATTCAACTCCCTGATAAATCATCCCAGCAAGGGCTTTGTCAAGATGAGCCTTAAAAACCTCTAAGGATGGAGATTCCATCATCCCCCTAGGTAACCCATTCCAGTGCTTCACCACCCTCCTAGTGAAATAGTTTTTCCTAATATCCAGCCTTCACCTCCCTCACTGCAATTTGAGATCATTACTTCTTGTTCTGTCATCTGCCACCACTGAGAACAGCCAAGCTCCATCCTCTTTGGAACCCCCGTCCAGGTAGTTGAAGGCTGCTATCAAATCCCACCTCATACCTAGATTACTTTCAGCCTTCTCCCCACTCACATCACACAATGGCCCGAACTCACTCAGCTTACTTTATTCTTTTATTTATATCACCAGTTCTCAAACAGGGCATCTGAGGCTCCCTGGGGGAGCATGAGCAGGTTTCAGTGGGTCCACCAACCCGTGCGAGCATTATACTCACTGGGGCCCAGAAAGCTGAAGCCAAAGCCTCAGCAATCGGTTTGGGATTCTGGGGAACTGTCCGTCTTGCTACCTCCTGATGCCAGCCTGGTTTTTATATGCAGAAAAGCAGCTGTGACACAGGTGAGCAGTGGAGTTTTTATAGTGGGGGGAGGGCACACACAGTCTCAGAAAAAGGTTGAGAACCCAATTTGTATCATTGTACCCAGCTACTGATAGCCCCATCCTCTGCTCGCCCAATACCGGAGGGGAGGGGGGGGACATATCCAGGTACCGTTACCCCCAGAGCCTGCCCACCCTCCATGCCCAACTACCATCAACCCTGGCCCCCACTCCCCGCACGGGGGCGGTGGAGGTGTGCCCAGCTACCGTCACACACACCCCGGCCTCCACTCGCCCCACCCGGGGGAGGGGGCAAGATACCCAGCTACCGTCACCCCCCAGCCCGGGGGGAGATGGGGGGGAACGTGCCCCCAGCTCCCATCAACCCCCCCGGCCCACACCCGCCCTGCCCGGGGGAGATGGGGGTGGAACGTGCCCAGCTCCCATCACCCCCCCCCGCCCCGCCTAGGGGGACATAGGGGGTGGAACGTGCCCAGCTCCCATCACCCGCCCGGCCCCCACTTGCCCCCACAGAAGCTTCCTACCAGCGGCGCCATCAACCACTCACCTGCGAGGGCCGCAGTCTTTGACCCGGAACCGGAAAAGGGGGGGAGGGGGCGAGGGAGAGTCGCTGATGCCGATCACGTGAACAAATCTCCTCAGCCAATGGCTGCCCTTGCCCCGCTGGGCCCCGCCCCGCGGGGTGGAGCCGGGCTGGGCTAAGGCAGCTGATTCCTGCCACCTGCGGGGCGGCGGCGCGGGCGCAGGAGCTCGGGGCGGGGGGGGTCTCGCGCAGATGCCCTGTGGCGGGAACGGGGCGGGCGCCTGGGACTGGGCGAAGGGAGGGGCCGGTGTGGAGGGAGCCAAAGTACAACTCCTCGGGGGTCAGGGGATGTGCTTAGTCCTGGCCAGAAGGTCCGTGGTGACCTTGGCAGGGCCCTTTGGTGCAGTGAGGGCCCACAGAATGGTTACAGCAGCTGCAGGCCCCAGCACGCCTGGCGGGGGACATGCTGCGGGGGGGTCGCTCTGCCAGTCGCCGCGCTGGCGGCAGGCAGTTCTGGTGCACCTCCCACAGGCGTGCCTGTGGCGGATCCACTGGTCCTGCAGCTTTGGTGGAGCAGCGGACCCTTCGCAGGCACGCCTGCGGGAGGTCCACCGAAGCCACAGGACCGGCAGAGCGCCCCTCGTGGCATGCTGCCATGCTTGGGGTGCCAAAATAGCTAGAGCTGCCCCTGAGCAGGCCAGTGGGCTTGCCTGGGATGAGAGGGAAGGTTCTCTCCTGGATTAGTAACTGGTTAAAAGAAAGGAAACAAAGAGTAGGAATAACTGGTCCATTTTCAGAATGGAGAGAGGTAAATAGTGGTGGCCCCCAGGAGTCTGTACTGGGACCAGTTGTATTCAACATGTTCATAAATGGTCTGGAAAAAGGGGTAAACGGTGAAGTGGCAAAATTTGCAGATGATACAAAACTACTCCAGAAAGTTATGTCCCTGGAAAACTGCAAAGAGCTACAAAAGGATCTCTCAAAACTAGGTGACTGGACAACAAAATGGCAGATGAAATTCAATGTTGACGAATGCAAAGTAATGCACATTGGAAAACAGTCCCTACTATGTCTACATATAAAATTATGATGTCTAAATTGGCTGTTACCACTCTAGAAAGAGATCTTGGTGTCATTATGGATAGTTCTCTGAAAACATCTGCTCAATGTATAGCAGCAGTCAAAAAAGGGAACTGAATGTTGGAAATCGTTAAGAAAGAGATAGATAATACAGAAAGTATCATATTGCCTCTATATAAATCTATGGTATACTCATATCTTGAACACTGCGTGCAGATGTGGTCACACCAAGAAAAGATATATTGGAAAAGGGCAACAAAAATGATGAGGGGTATGGAACAGCTTCTGTATGAGGAGAACTTAGTAAGACTGGGACTTCAGCTTGGAAAAGAGACAGCTAAGGGGATGGAGATCTGTAAAATCATGACTGGTGTGGAGAAAGTAAATAAGAAAGTGTTGTTTACTCGTAACACAAGAACAAGGGGACACCAAATGAAATTAATAAGCAGCAGGTTTAAAACAAAAGGAAGTATTTCTTCACACAATGCACAGTCAACCTGTGGAAGTCTTTGCCAGAGGATGTTGTGAAGGTCAAGACTATAACAGGGTTCAAAAAGGAACTATTAGCCGGGATGGTGTCCCTAGCCTCTGTTTGCCAGAAGCTGGGAATGGGGGATGGATCACTTGATGATTACCTATTCTGTTCATTCCCTCTGGGGCATCTGGCATTGGCTACTGTCAGAAAACAGGATATTGGGCTAGATGGACCTTTGGTCTGACCCAGTTTGGCCGTTCTTATAAACTAATTGAGGACTGAAAAGTTCCTAGAATTGAACATCTCAAAAAGAGCCGGTCTGGTGCATGAGTGTGGTGTGACAAATGTGGGAATTTTGGTAATATTTTTATGAAACCTATGTGCGTCTCAGTTTCCCCTTGGGCTTTACGCTGCCTTGCATTGAGTGTAAAGAGAAGGGATGAGGTGTTGATTCAGCAGGCTGGTTGGAAATCAGAGTCAATAATAAACTGAATAAAGTCTACGTGTGTGAATGAAAGAGCCAAAGAGAAAATGGAAACCCCAATGGCCAAGATATTTCCACCTAGCGAGTGTCCAACTGGCAAGAGGAAGGAGATTTCCCCCCACCTCTCTGCAGGGAAGCTGAGCAAGAGCTCCGAGCAGGAGAACAAAGGGGAAAAGTGATTGGTGGCCATGTTAAAAGCTGAGCTCAGAGATACCTACAGCACACACACATGTAGAACCAAACACAGAGGTACAGAGACAGGGCCAAAATGGATCTTACAGGAGCTTGTTGAGGTAGAGCCCTGATGTTGGCCAGGCTGAACTCTGTCCTGACTTTTGCTTCCTCTAACGACTGTCAGATTCTGTAAGCCTGGTGACTGCTAGATTATCTTCTTTTGAAAAGGCTGCCTGGTGTCATTGTAAATGCTTATTGGGAGCATTGCGTCCTGAAAGGGCACTGTACAAGCCTCCCACAAGAGTTTGGACTTGCAGCAGGGAACCACAGGGATCACTGGTACCCAAAGGCCCAGTTTCAGTTATGGAGTCCACGGTCCTAACCCTGTGGAAGTGTGTGGATGCTGGGGGCCCAGCACACTAAAAGGGTCACTCCACGGGACTGATTACAGGTCGGGGCTTAGACCAAACCCTGTGGATCTGTGATGTAGGGCACTACATGGCTTTCTTCCAGTCCTTCATGCCACTGCAGAGCAATTTCCGGTGCACTGAAGGCATCAGAATGTGAAGGGATGTTGACTTAGTCTTCATCGACATCACTTTTGTTATGTGAGGATTTTTTTCCCTGGTCAGGAAAAGGGGTTCATGAAACTGGTCGTTCCCAAAGCTGGAGTTTGTAAAATCAAGGTTCTATTGTCCTTTGCAGTAAGTGGGGTTCTTCTAGATATTTTGTCCAGTTGGATCCAGTATGGTGCATATGCATCTCGCATGCATGAGGTTGGAATCTTTTGACCAGTAGTGTCCATTGGGTCCATGCCTGGGTCCTGCATGTCCATGTGTCCCCCACACTAGGGCATAGAGGACAGAGAATCTCTACCACCTCAGCCTTCAGGATGCTTGTTTCACACAGTGATTCATTCAGCCCACAGAAAATATCTCCAGTTTCCAGTGGGACACAACAGCTACCGATACTGGGTACGACTGTCCAGCCTGTTTATACTCCAGAAGTATTCACAAAATGCCTGGCAGTAGCAGCAGCCAACCTGAGACCACAAGAAATACTGTGCTGGAAGGTGTCACGGAATTCCTGGGCGATGCTCTGGAACGGCTCCCCACAAAGCCAGTCAGGACTTTGGGGAGCCTCCTCTCCCTTGGAGCAGACTTGTTCAGGGCAAGAAGCTCACACGTCTTCACCTCCTGGATCTCTCCTTGGAGCATTCTGCATATGCCCCTCTGTGCGCTTCCCACAGCAAGCCTGCCCCAGCAGGGTCCTGGGGAAGCCACAGGGTCCTGCACCCCCACTTTGCAGTCAGACGTGACTCTCAGCCAGCCAGTAAAACAAAGGTTTATTCGATGACAGGAACACGGTCTAAAACAGAGCTTGTAGGTGCAGAGAACCAGACCCCTTGGCCAGATCCATTCTGGGGCCCAGCGAGGCAGACCCCCACGTCTGCCCTCACGCCTCATCCCCAGCCAGCTCCAGACTGAAAACCCCCTCCAGCCCCTCCTCTCTCAGCTTTGTCTCTTTCCCGGCCAGGAGGTCACCTTCTCTCTCTATCTCCAACACCTTTAGCATCCCCTTGCAGGGGGGAAGGTCCTGGCCATTAGTTGCCAGGCAACAGAGGGTCAGCCAGAGCTGAGGCACCAACACAGTATTCAGAGGAAACATTAAAACCAGTCCCACTTCATCACAGAAGGGACCACAGTACAGATCCTGATAGACACACCACCACTGCAATGTATTCTATCAACAGGCCAGGGTGGGGGAGGAGCGGGGGGCTCTGTGCGAAGGGAATCAAACTGTGGAAACTTCCATGGCCCTTCACCAACTAGGAGCAAATAACAATCTGGTGGATTACCTCAATGACAGTACTCCGCCAGCCACCAGTGGTCTCTGTTCTCAAGCCTGTGTTCCACAGAGGGGGCTTCCCCTTGGTAGACCTGTTTGCCACTAACAAGAACAGAAAATGCCCTCTCTTCTGCTCCAGAGCAGGTACCAGCCCAGGCTCCCTCCTAAATGCTTCCCCCATATCCCAGTCTCAAGGCCTTCTTTATGCCTTTCCTCCTGTTTCCCTGATCTTCAGGGTCATAAAAAGAGATCAAGGAGGATGTGACCACAGTAATACTTACAGCATCAGTGTTGCTTCACAGACCTACTGCTCTGTCTGCAAGGCTCCAGTCTGCCAGATGTATTATCTCAGAGGAGCAGAGGCAAATTCTCCTTCCAGATCCAACTTCTTTACATCTCATGGCTTGAAAATTGGCTGATTGTGCACGACACCCAGGGTCTGCTTTACAGAATACAAAAAAAATCCTTATACAGAGGAGGAAGCACCCTGATCCAGAGATTGATCGTGTAGTGGGAAAGATTTTCTATCTGGGCTTCCTTTATAATACAGTGTCAGCCCATTAGATGCCAAGATTTTGGACTACGTCCTTCACCTCAAGCTATTGAGCCTCACCATTAGCCATGCTCCAGTGCAAATCGGTATGGTATTCTCCTTAGGGTGCCCAGATGTCTTGATTTGATAGGGACAGTCCCGATTTTTGGGTCTTTTTCTTATATAGGCTCCTATTACACCCCACACCCCCTGTCCCGATTTTTCATATTTGCTGTCTCGTCACCCTAATTCTCCTGTCCGGCTGTTTCATTCTAAAAGGACTGGTCCACACCTAACCCTAGTCCGTGAGCCCCTCTTTCCTGGACCCTTAATGTAGTTCTTTTGGAGCCTGGTAGGAACCCCCTTTGACCCTTATCCGGGGACCATCGCCACCATCTCACTCTCCAAACCACCTTCCTGGTGGCTGTCACCCCAGCTAGGAGGCTTTGTGAGAGCCAAGCACTAATAACAGCTCCATTATACTGTCATCCACAGGGAGAAGATGGGTCTGAGGCCCCACCGTAAGCACATCGAGGTGGTGTCTGATTTTTCATTTAAACCAAACCATCCACCTCACCGTTTTCTTCCCCAAGCTGCACTTGAACCTGGGAGAATCCAAGCTCCTCGTTTCAAGTAATCAAGGAGGGCTCTAGGCAACATGGAGCCATTCAGAAAATCACCCTGTTTATTTTTTAGCATTGCGGAAGGTCAGGCCATCTCTTCGCAGGGCCGGATTAACACATAGGCAAACTAGACATGTGCCTGGCACCCAGGCAGGTATGGGCTGTGGAGGGGCTGGCCCAACAAACAGCTATACAGAATGCTGCTCATGGCCAGTCTGGCCTTGCTGTGGATCCATTGGGACCAGCTGCTCATCCTGCTGCTTCTGGGGGTTAGGCTCACCATGACAGAGGGGTGGCTGGGCCAAACCTGAGTGGCATTGTGACCTGGCCGACGGGGTTGTAGCACCACTCAGGTTTGGCCAGGCTATGCCCCCATCATGGTGAGCAGCACCCACAGCAGCGAGATGAGAGCCGGGCCCAGCAGATCCACAACTGGGTGAGCTTGGCTGCAGAGTGTCCTATACAGCTGTTTGTTGGAGTTCATATTAGAAAGCAGAAGCCCAGAAGTGTGCGTTTGTCTAGAGCCCAGCGATGGGTTAATCCAGCCGTCTCTTCTCAGAGCTCACTCCATCAGTTAGAACAATCTGTAACCAGCTAGCAGACATGCCCCTGGCCTCAGTCTGCAGGGCCCTCTCTACTAGAGCCCAGGCAACCGCTTCAGAAGTATTCCTCTCAGAGACCTCGAGGGCAGACAGATGGAGCGCAGCCCACGCCTTCATCACGAATTACACCAGGGGGCTGGTTACTAGTTGTGATGCCAGATTTGGGAAAGCAGCTCTGCAATCCTTATTTAGTCAGTTCTAGCTAGGACTCCTCACACCCTCCTCCGGTTAGTCTGGGAGCTACTAGCTAGTCACTGGAGTGGGCTCCACATGGACAGGGACTCCAGTAAAGAGCGAGTACTTACCGTACAGTAACTGTGGTTCTAGATGCTTTGTCAGTGGGAAGCCCACAACCCACCCCTCTCTGCCTGAACTAGGCTTGATGTTCAAAAGGTTTCCTCCTGGTAGCAAGCATCCAGATACCATGGTATCATGGAGTGGCCTTAGAGACCTCTGGAAGGAGTCAGAGGATGCACTGCTCCAGCAAGCAGAGCGTTAGCCACTGCTGAGACCCACCAGTCACTTGGGTAAAAGGACACCCCGGTGCTACATCTCACTGCCACAGCCAGGAAGGGAAGTGGGAGGTGGGCAGAGCCATTCTGCCCGTAGGTGGAGAGTAGGAGCGGATGCAGGGGGCCAGCGCTGCCCCAGTAGACACGGTCAAAGCTGAGACACGTGCACCATCGGTGAGATCCACATAGACGAAGACTCAAAAGACCTGCAGGGGGCCAGGAGGGATTGGGGAAGAAGTTGAGGCAGCAAGAACAGCACCCCAAGAAGGGGGTGATGGGATGGCAGCTGGAGAGGCCATGGGGCCCCTGGACGCCTCCTGAGCAGTGAGGCAGCAGCTAGAGAGACATTGAGAAGTGGGGGCAGCCACAGGCTCCCTGTGGGCCTGTCCCAGAGGGTAGCTGTGGACACAGGTTTCCCCAGGACATGGGGAGTAGGCCCTCTAATGGCTCTGACTGGGGAGAACCACCTAGAGTTAACAGTATGACACTTAGCTAATGTTGAGCAGAATGATGCACCCAGCTGGCAATGATGCAGCTTAGCAGCCTGCAGGACATGCTCTAGTAGGAGCTGCTCTGTTAGCACCCAGGCAGCAGCAGCACAAATCTCTATACGTGAAGTAGCTGCTACGGGGGGACAGAGTTAGCCCGGGCTACAAAAGGGTCTTCGGGCACTTAACCTGCTGCCTTACACCTGGTGCTGCCAGCTTCTCAGCATTCACAGCTGGCGGCATCAGGCCTCATTGCTATGTGGGGGGCACTCTGCCCTCTGTGTCAGTATAGTACCAGTGCTGCTTGGGTGGAGGACATGTAAGATGAGTAATATTAATGCCCAGAGCCTGGGTAATTCTGTTCGGTCTCCCTATATCTCCCAACCCCCCAGTTATCTTGCATCCTGCTCTCAGTTGCGGCATGCTGTTGCTGTGAGATGTCTGCTGGGTTGCACCCTAGAGCTGGGCGCACTGTAGCGATAGCGACATCCCCCCCGCCCCGCCCGGGGTTGGTATATGGGCTCGTAAAGTGATTCAGGATGAGACAGTAGAGACGTATTTGTATTGTTTTTATTACCATCCATCACAACGCACCCTCATTTTACAACTTGGGAAACAGGCACAGAGAGGTGAGTGACCTACCCAGAGTCACAGAATGAGTCGGTGGTGGAGCTGTGGAGAGACCCCAGGAGTCCTGGCTCCCGGTTCCCCAGCAGCTCCATTCCAGCTGGCATCTCAGCACTGCCAGGTGTGAGGCTGTGCTCTAATCCCACCCTCCTCAGGTCAGCAGCTGCAGGGACAGCTGCGGAGCGGGCACCCAGCCTGCACAAGACATGGCCTTCAGGAAGATCTTGGAACCATCCCCTTATCAATAGCAAAGCCAATGGCCCAGCTGTCCTCGCTCCAGCCAGGGGAGCCTGGCCATTGGCTACAACAGGAAGAGGAGCAGACCTTAAATTTCTTCAGCCCTGATTGGCCAGGATTTGGGGCCAGACAGTGATTGTGTGGCCCTCCTATTTGTCCCCGCCCCACCTTTGCCCTGAGTTGGCCTCGTTTATGGCAGGGAAGTGGTGCCTACAACTAACCCCTATAAATATAGTGCAAAGCGTGAACCCCCTGCAGCAGCCTATGCAGTCAAACCCTGGGCACAGTGCCCCTGCAAAGCCCCTGTGGCCAGGCCCTGCCTTGATGAGCCAGCTCCTGAGCCCTGGAGGGAGTTCAGCAAGGGGAACTGCAGAGTGAATATGCTGACAGCGAGGAGGCTGGGACATGGAACCCCTCCAGTTCCAGGTGGAATATTCCCAGGCAGACACACTCCTCACGGCCCACAGTCTTAGGGGAAGGGAGTGCTGTCATTCTCTCTCCATACCCCTTAGTCTCAGCTGGTCTTCTGGAGGTAGGCCCTGCAGTGACAGTCTCGTCTGTGCTCGCTGCCGGGAGGCCCGGGAAGCTCTGCCAACAACCAGGTGGCCCAGTCCTGCCATCTCCATGCCCTGCCCAGCCAGAACAAGGGGCTCCCTGCCGGGGCAGGTCTGAAACGAGGCTCAACTGCTCCTCACACGCCTCCCAACCTCGTGTACAGCTATGCCCGCTCGTAGGCCTCCTTGTACTGACTGGGGAACATGTTACTTCCAACCAGACTGGCAGTACCCTCAATGTCACCCGTGGAGCTGTCCCCAGGTGCCAGGAATGGGACAGGGCTGCTCTGCGCGGGGCTGTAGGTGTCCAAGGGGAACTCTGCACCAAGGCAGCCTGGCAGCTCCATGGGAGAGCAGGCGGCAGGCAGCATGTCCCTCTGGTTCAGGCAGCTGTAGGAGGCGTAGTCCGGGACCAGGCAGAAATCGAAGGGCTCAGGCACCGTGATGTGCTCCAGGCTGGGGTGGAGGGCAAAGCCTTCCTCTGCAATCAGAACAGGAATGGCTCAGTCAGCTAGAAAGCCCTGCTCGCCCAGGAATGCAGCGTGGTGCTCAGGCTACCTTGGGATGACAGGGAAAGGCGACGGGCATCCTCCTAAGTGGGGAGGCAGTAGCGGGGCAGTGGGGATGTGGCCAGACAGGCCCCCCAAGGGAACAGCCTGCACCTTGCCAGCATGTCCAGACGCCAGTCTGGGCTGGAGCGAGGCAATACCGTGGTTGGTCCATGGGTGTGACACTCCATATCTCGGGGGCGTACCCTGTAGCCCTCATATTCATCATTTGTACGTAATTGCGATATTTCATATAAAGCAGGCCATGTGAGGCGTCATCGGAAAGGTTACAATCTGCTGAAAACCACTGTTCCGTCTAAATGCGTATATCATTAATGCATATAAAATTATACGAATTATCTTGTATGGTTTTCACTAAAATATGCTGTGGGTTTGGGAAGTGCCCAGATACTAGCTCTCCAGAGACAATGACAAGGGAGGTAACCAATGCCCAGGTGGGTGCTGAACAGACATCAGCAGCCATAGTCCAGCAAGGGAGCTACAATGCAATGACTCACTTACACAAGGCCACACCAGGGGAATTGCTCAACCTTGCCTGGGGACTCAGCAGTGCCCATCAGACATGCCTGGACTTGTGTTCTCCAGGCACATGGACTAAGGGGATAAAACAGAACACAGTGGCACCTGCTTGGCCTTTTCTCCTCCCCCACCTATGCTGCAAGCAACAAGGATGCTCAGAAGACTGAAGACTCCAACAGAGGAGACTGGCCCAGGCTTCAAGGGCGAAATCTATGTACTATGAACTGCAATATCCAGTGGGGTGAGAAAAACTGCTTAATGTAGATGTTGCCCAGGCTAATAGGGTTGAGAGTTTAGACTGTGTGCTTACATTTTATCTTATTTTGGTAACTAACTTTTGCCTATCACTTATAATCACTTAAAATCTATCTTTTGTAGTCATAAACTTGTTTTATAGTATATCTTTAGCAATGTATTTGCCTGAAGTGTTTGGTAAATCTGCTCAGGTTTGCAAAGACTGGTATATATCCACTTTCTACTGATGAAGTGGTGAACAAATTAATACACTTGCGTTGCTCAAGAAAGCGTCTTGAGCAGTGCAAGACAGTGTATTCCTGAGCTATAAGGCTGGGAGCTGGGGAGGATTTGGTTCTGGTGCCTTTCTGTGTGTGATTCATGAGCAGCTCTGGAAGCATTCATGCAATCTATCTGGGGCTCCACATGTGGTTGTGCTGAGTGATCACAGCACTTGGAGGGGTTTGTTGCTTGTCACTAGCAAAGCATTGTGAGAGACAGCCCAGGCTGGAGAGTGAAGAGGCCACGGCGGTCCCACAGTCCCAGGCTGCACCCCAGGGATCCCATCACAGTGGGGAGTGCAATCATTGGAGGGCTCCTGGGGACAGAGCTGGCCGGCTGGGTTGCAGTGCTGCCTGTCTGGGGAGGCAGAGGGCAATGTCTTGGGGGTTCCAGCAGTGGTAGCCCAGCTCAGGATGCCTTTGGGCTAATTCTCGGGGGGGCAGAGCAGCCCAGTTCACATTGGCTCCACTGGGAGTTGGGAGCTGAGGCCCTGACATTGTTGTCACCAAAAAAAGAGGCTCCCCACAGCCCCCAATGTGTTGGAATCATAGTGCCCCACAGGTCCCCACATGGGGGATCAGTGTGTCCCCTCAGGTTCCCACCTATCTTCCCCCATGTGGAGGAGGTCATTATGCCAACTCCAGATGCCCCAACCTGCCCCTGCCATGTGACCCCTGGATGCCCCCACCTTCCCCCCGCCCAGTGTGGAGGGGGTCATAGCACCTCTGGACCCCTCCCATATGTAGGAAGGGAACACTGCACACACACACCCAGACAAATACACCATATGGGGAGGGGCACTGCACAGGGGCACCAGCCAGCGACATTCCAATCCATGTCCTGACACAAGACAACTAACCTGCTGCCTGGGGCACAAGGAAATGGTCCATGTAACCTGGCTTCTTCTTCCTCTTCTTGGCTTCAATCCCGTGAGGGTCTAAGGGACAAGAAGAGAAGGCACCTCACAGCGCCCTAGCATGGGCAGCCTGGCCCCACAATGGGCACCCGAAGGAGCAGCAGCAAGCCTAGTGGGAACAGACCCTGCAGGATTCCCGTCTCCTCAGACAGCAGGAACCTGAAGTCTGCACTCCATTGACCCGTCACTCTGAACGGGGGGGGGGAGGATCAGCCATCACACTGAGCAGTGTGAATGGTGGGGGATCAGCCATCACACTGAGCGGTGTGGATGGCGGGGATCAGGCTGTCACACTGAGCGGTGTGGATGAGGCAGGAGGGGGATCAGGCCGTCACGCTGAGTGGTGTGGATGAGAGAGATCAGGCCGTCACGCTGAGTGGTGTGGATGGGGGGGATCAGGCCGTCATGCTGAGTGGGCAGGGGATCAGGCCCTCACATCAAGTAGGGGTGTATGTGGGGAATCAGGACTCCATACGGAGCGGGGCTGGGGGCAGCAGCCACCCTCACAGATCCGCTCAGTCTGCGGCAGGCAATAAATCCCACCTTTTCAAGTGCTCTGCCAAGGAGTCAGATCCCTGGTGCCGTTCTGCAGATGGGGGCACACCGCGGGGAGTGACTCCTCAGCCAGCCAAAGGCAGAGCTGGGAACCCAGCCCCTCATTCCGTCCCACCGGAAACTCCAGCGCCCAGGCTGGAGTCATCAGTCATCCCTGGCATGGGCAGAACCGGCCCAGGAGCCAAGAGCTTCTTGCAAGGGCCATGGCCAGGGTAGCCCGATCCCTGCAGCCCCCCAGCCTGCCCTGGTGTGAGGCCTGCACACCCACCTGACGCTGAGAGCTCCTCCAGGACGTCGGGCATCCCCCGCTTCCTCTTCACGTGCACCCCATATGCGTCTGCAGAGGTTGAGGCAGAGGAGGGCATGGCTTGAATCATGGGAAACTGCCACACACCTCTGCCCAAGGGATCCCAAAACCTGCCTGGCACCAGCTGGGCACGTGCCCTGCTCCACCCTGAGGGGCAGTGACCAGCGGGGGCTGCTCTGGGGCCCCCTGGCCTCCCTTTCTCTGAGGGGCTGTGACCAGCAGAGGCCCCCCGACGTCCCTTTCCCAGAGAGGGGCAGTGACCAGCAGGGGCTGCTCTGGGCCCCCCAATCCCCCTTTCTCTGAGGGGCTGTGACCAGCGGGGGCTGCTCTGAGCCCCCCGACCCCCCTTTCCCAGAGAGGGGCAGTGACCAGCAGGGGCTGCTCTAGGCCTTCCAACCTCCCTTTCTGTGAGGGGCTGTGACCAGCGGGGGCTCCTCTGAGCCCCCCGATCCCCCTTTCCCAGAGAGGGGCAGTGACCAGCAGGGGCTGCTCTAGGCCCTCCAACCTCCCTTTCTGTGAGGGGCTGTGACCAGCGGGGGCTGCTCTGAGCCCCCCGACTCCCCTTTCCCAGAGAGGGGCAGTGACCAGCAGGGGCCCCCCTGACCTCCCTTTCCCTGGGGCACAGTGACCAGTGGGGGCCCCTCGATCTCCCTTTCCCTGAGGTGCAGTGACCAGCAAGGGCTACTCTGGTCCCCCCGACCCCCCTTTCCCTGAGGGGCAGTGACCAGTAGGGGCCCCCCAACCTCCATTTCCCTGAGGGAAAAATACTTTCTTGTGTTTGTTTTAAACCTGCTACCTATTAATTTCATTTGGTGGCCCCTTGTTCTTGTGTTATGAGAATGAGTAAATAACACTTCCTTATTTACTTTCTCTACCACTCATGATTTTATAGCCCTCTTTCATATCCCCCCTCAGTCGCCTCTTTTCCAAGCTGAAAAGTCCCAGTCTTATTAATCTCTCCTCATACAGAAGCCGTTCCATACCCCTAATCATTTTTGTTGCCCTTTTTGTAACCTTTTCCAATTTCAGTACATCTCTTTTGAGATGGGGCAACCATATCTGCACACAGTATTCAAGCTGTGGGTGTACCAGGGATTTATATAGAGGCAATGTGATATTTTCTGTCTTATTATCTATCCCTTTCTTGCTAATTCCCAACATTCTGTTCTTTTTTTTTGACTGCTGCGGCACATTGAGCGGATGATTTCAGAGAACTATTCACAATGACTCCAAGATCTCTTTCTTGAGTGGAAACAGATAATGTAGAGCCCATCACTGTATATGTATAGTTGAGATTATGCTCTCCAATGTGCATTACTTTGAATTTATCAATATTAAATTTCATCTGCCATTTTATTGCCTAGTCACCCAGTTTTGTGACTGGAAGGGGCTGTGCTGGGCCTCTCTGACTCTCCTTACCCCTGAGGGGCTGTGACCAGTGGGAGCTGCTCTGGGCCCTCCCCTGACCTCCCCTCTCCCCAAGGGACTGTGACCAGTGGGGGCTGCTCTGAGTCCTCCCCCTCCCCCCAGGTGCTGTGACTGGCAGGGGCTTCACTGGGCCCCCCGACCTCTCTACCCATGAGGGGCTATGTCTGGCGAGGACTGCCCTGGCTCCCCAGACTCCCCTTCCCCTGAGGGGCTGCTCTGGGCCCTCCCCTGACCTCCCCTTTCCCTAAGGGGCTGTGAAGGGCTTTGTGGGGTGGCAGTTACCATGGTCCTTGGGCAAGTAGGTGAAGTGGAAGGGCTCGCTGCAGACACTGTCTGTCAGGCGCTGCAGATACACCTCCACCTCCACCGGCTCCAGGATGTCCAGGTGCTGGTACGGGGGTGTCTTGAAGACGATGGCTATCTGCCGGTGCACGTCGGCCTGCGAGAAGTCTGCCTTGCTCTCCCATGCGTCCCTCCGGAAGACCACGGCAATGTCCTCTGCAGGGGACGCGGGGTGAGGGCTGGGGACCTGACTGGGTGACTGGCAGGCAAGGGGGTGCCCCAGGAGACTGGGTTGAGTGGGAGGAGCTGGGCACAGATTGGGGCACAGATCCAGCTCAATGGGAGGAGACCCCAGGCCCACACAGTATGGTAGCACAGAGAACTCCCTGCCTACTTGTCTGGCTGCTGGCTCTCACACACTTGCTCAGGGTCATGCTGACCTTCAGGTTTGGAGCAGGGCAGGAATCCTCCCCTCAGATCAGACTGACGGGACTTTGGGGCATTTCGCCTTTCCCGGCTGACAGGTGTATATCAGCTGGCCACGTCTCATCTAATCAACTCTCTGCTGTGGCAGGGGCCTGGACACTGGGGGCACCTGGGTCTCTCCAGTTCTCTGCCCGTGGCTCTTAGTAGCGCAGTGTCCGAGGACTGAAACCCTTTGGGGTAACTATGTCCTTGGGCTCAGCACAGGGCAGTTCCATGCAATGCAATGGCCTGTGCGATGCTGGGTCAGACTGGCTAATCTAATGGCTCCTCCTGCCTTGAGCTCTACAAACTTTTGAGTAAGCATGTGCCCCCCATTGGCCCCACACCATCACCTCCCCTCGCCTCTCGCTCTAGCAGGGCTTCAAAACCAGCCCATCTGCCCCCCATTTCCCTTCTCCGTCTACCAGAGCTCCATGCCTCCTCCCACCCCCCATTCTAGCTGACCCACTCCCATCTCCCCAGTCCTATGGAGCTGCTTCCCCTCCGTTACCTTTCTGGACTTTGTCACAGAGCAGGTAGAGCTCCTCCCCGCCCGTGCAGGGCCCGCACTCCTTGTTCATCCGGCAGATCCTCAGCTCTGATGTGTTTGTGGATTCTGCAGACGACAATACTCAGTTCAGCCATTGCACGGATCTCCTCGCCCTGCTCCGGCCTTTCCCACCCACATGGGGCCAGCAGGCATGAGGGAGCCACCCTGTCCTATCCCCTACCATGCAGGGCTAGCTGGCTGGCACGAGGGACCCTCCTATCCCTTCCCAGCCACGCAGGGCTGGCCAGGCATGGGGGATCCCCCCTCTACTCCTGCCTCACAATGCGGGGCTGGCAGGCAGGCAGGCAGGCACGGGGCATTCCCCGCCATCCCTGCCCCTGCCCCACCATGCAGGGCTGGCTGGCTGACACAGGGGACCTGCAGTCTCTGAAAAGGCCAATGGGGCTGTGCTCACGCTTTTAAAAATTCATTCTGGTTATTTGCCTGACCTGGGTGGCGTCAGCTCTGGGGCCAGGTGGGGATGCCCTGTCCCAGGGAACAGACTGTGTTGTCCCCCACAGCCACCCAGAGCCTCGTGGCACTGGCAGCCGGCTCCAAATGCCCACGAGAGCCTCCCTCAGTCATTGGCAGTGCAGGGCCCATGACACACAGGAGGCAGGCTGCCATTCCTCCAAGTAGAGTGCACTAACGCACGCCAGTGGATAGGCCAGCGGCTGCCCACGAATTGGCCTGTAAGCCACTCCCTCCTCCTCGTTCAGATCCCCCCAGGAGTCCCCATCTGCCATGGGGGCGGGAGATGGCCAGTCCACGGGCCAGTGGGAAAAGATCCTATACACCAGGTAAAACATTGCACTAACCATCACCCCCAGCCCCTCCACATGTCCCATCCCTAGTGTGACCTCTCAAGTGCAGACACCATCTCTTCCTACTGGTCCATATAGCACCAAGCATGGCACCGCTGCAATAGAAACCATGCCCCAAACAGCCCGTCCGGCATAGGGCTGCCTAGCCCCTGCATGGCACCGCTGCAATACCTGCCCTGCCCCAAACAGCCCGTCCGGCATAGGGCTGCCTAGCCCCTGCATGGCACCGCTGCAATACCAGCCCTGCCCCAAACAGCCCGTCCGGCACAGAACTGCCCAGCCCCTGCATGGCACCGCTGCAATACCAGCCATGCCCCAAACAGCCCATCCGGCACAGGGCTGCCCAGCCCCTGCATGGCACCACTGCAATACCAGCCCTGCCCCAAACGGCCCGTCCAGCACAGGGCTGCCCAGCCCCACCATGGCACCGCTGCAATACCAGCCCTGCCCCAAACAGCCCGTCCAGCACAGGGCTGCCCAGCCCCACCATGGCACCGCTGCAATACCAGCCCTGCCCCAAACAGCCCGTCCAGCACAGGGCTGCCCAGCCCCACCATGGCACCGCTGCAATACCAGCCCTGCCCCAAACAGCCCGTCCAGCACAGGGCTGCCCAGCCCCACCATGGCACCGCTGCAATACCAGCCCTGCCCCAAACAGCCCGTCCAGCACAGGGCTGCCCAGCCCCACCATGGCACCGCTGCAATACCAGCCCTGCCCCAAACAGCCCGTCCAGCACAGGGCTGCCCAGCCCCACCATGGCACCGCTGCAATACCAGCCCTGCCCCAAACAGCCCGTCCAGCACAGGGCTGCCCAGCCTCTGCATGGCACCACTGCAATAGAAACCATGCCCCAAACAGCCCGTCCAGCACAGGGCTGCCCAGCCCCTGCATGGCACCGCTGCAATACCAGCCCTGCCCCGAACAGCCTGTCTGGCACAGAGCTGCCCACCCTCTGCATGGTACCGCTGCAATACCAGCCCTGCCCCAAATAGCCTGTCTGGCACAGAGCTGCCCACCCCCTGCATGGCACCGCTGCAATACCAGCCGTGCCCCAAACAGCCCGTCCAGCACAGGGCTGCCCAGCCCCTGCATGGCACCACTGCAATACCAGCCCTGCCCCAAACAGCCCATCTGGCACAGGGCTGCTGACTCCCTGCATGGCACCGCTGCAATACCAGCCCTGCCCCAAACAGCCTGTCTGGCACAGGGCTGCCCAGCCCCACCATGGCATCGCTGCAATACCAGCCCTGCCCCAAACAGCCCATCCAGCAGGAGGTTTCCTGGCACACTCACACCACAGCAATAGAAACAACCTGCGCAGCACTGGGCTGCTCAGCCTGGTTCTCTCAGACAGGGCCCAGGCCATGCAGGCTCCGGCCTAGTGACACTTCTCTCACTCAGCCAGGGCAGGTTGAGCTATTGCAGTGAGTTTCCTTTTCCGTCTGAAACACCACACCACCCCGCAGTCCCCCACTAGGCTGGGTGTCCAGACGTGCCGGGACATGGCTGCAGTGCTGACCCTGTCCTCTGCCCAGCACTGTCATCCTAGGGAATGTTGGCTCGGCCACGTTCCCTCCTCTGGCATCATCATGGCCCCCTGCATCACTCCACTCCACCCCGCACTCCCCTGCCGCAGCCCAGCTACTTACTCTTGTCAAAGATGGGTTCGGAGAGGACGGGGCTGAGGTGCCGGATCTGTCCTGAGGGCTCCTGGTATGAGGCCTGGAAGCAGATCCTCACCACGTTCATGTCCACCTCCTGGTGATTCTTCAGGGAGCCAGCTGCAGAGAGAGAACAGGGCATTCAGCGTCCTGAGGCTCCAGGAGGAGAGCGCCCTTACAGTGTCTGGAAAGCCATCCCAGGGCTATGCCCAAGCTGACCCAAGCCAGGATGCGTCCAAGTCTTGCCAATTCTTTCTGCAGAACATCTCGAAGATCCGGGCTTTCCCATCCCTCCAGAGCTAAAACTCCTCCAGACTCTCAGCATCTCGCATCCTGAAGACCTCAACATCCTTCTCTCCAGCCTTGACAGGTACATCCTCGCTCTGTTCTGTGCTGTGCAGAATGCTGCTGCAAAGCTCATTCTCCCAGCCCATTGCATTGCCCCCGTCACCCCTCTCTTGGGATCACTCCACTGGCTACCACTGCTGTATGGCATCCAACATGCTGCTCGTCTTCACCAAGGCCCTTTCCAGCCTGTCCCCCACAACTATCATTCACAGATGAGCTGTCGATGCTCACCTCCTACCAGCCTATGACGCCAGCCTCCATCCCCCACTGGTGACATCTTCAGACAAACCCCTTCCTACTCTCTCGCCTGCTGCCCTCACTTGTGGGAGCAGCTCCCTGAACACATCCCCAAAGCTCCTTCACTGTCCTCCTGCAAATCCCTCCTCTGCCGTGATGCCTACAGACAACTGACACCAGCTTGGCTGCGGGTGTGCAGAGACCCCCATTTCCTTGTGCTCCTCCGTCTGTTTGTATCCACAGGCTGCCTCTTGGCTTGTACTTAGACTGTAAAGTCCTTGGGGCAGAACTTTCTGGTTCCTGGTGTATGACTGGGACCCCTTGGCATTATAGGAGAACAAAGAACAAATAGCCAGGCCAGCTAGGGTCTGGAGTCTCTCTCCTCTGTCCACCCTCTCACCACAGGGGAAGTAGAACCGAGCAACACCAATCTTTAGCCTAGAATGGCCCAATGATGCATTCCCACTAGCCAGCGGGGACCTCCTCCCCCACAGCTCCTACCCCATGTGATGGCCAATGGGTAGGGGCAAAATCAATGCTACCAACTCTTGTGAGATGGGGGGGGGGGTGTTAAAGTACCACCTCCCAGAGTCACAGTCCTAGATTCCAAGGCCAGATGGGACCATCATGATCATTGAGCCCAACCTCCTGCAGAAAGGAGGCCAGAAAACTGCCCCAAAGTAATTCCTAGGGCAGATTATTCAGAAAAACACTAAATCTCGATTTCAATGTGGCCAGTGATGGAGAATCAACCACACCCCTTGGTATGTTGTTCTAAGGAAGAGGGGCAGGGATAGCTCAGTGGTTTGAGCATTGGCCTGCTAAACCCAGGGTGGGCCATTTGAGGATTGGCCTTGCTTTGAGCAGGGGATTGGATTAGATGATCTTCTGAGGTCCCCTCCAACCCTAATATCTATGATTCTATGAATGGTTAATTACCCAGACTGTGAAAAAAAAACAAACATACCCCTTATTTCCAGTCTGAATTTGTCTAGCTTCAACTTCCAGCCATCAGATCACATTAGACTTTCCTCCACTAGACTGAAGAGCCCATTATTAAATATTTGTTCCCCTGGTAGGTACTTTTATAGACTGTGATCAAGTCACCTCTTAACCATCTCTTTGTTAAGCTAAACAGGCTGAGCTCCTTGAGTCTATCACTCTAAGGCAGGTTTTCTAATCCTTTAATCATTCTTGTGGTTCTTCCCTGACCCCTCTCCAGTTTATCAACAACCTTCTTGAATTGTGGGCACCAGAACTGGATACAGGATTCCAGCAGCATTTGCACCAGTGCCAAATGCAGAGGTAAAATCACCTCTCTCCTCCTACTCGATATGCCATTTACACATCTCAGGATCGCATTAGCCCTTCTGGCCACAGCATAGCACTGGGAGCTCATGTTCAGTTGATTCTCCACCATGACCCCCTAATCTTTTTCAGGGTCACTGCTTCCCAGGATAGAGTCCCCCATCCTGTAAGTGTGGCTTGAGTTCTTTGTTCTGAAATGTATTTGTGACAAAGTGGGAATTTTTCATGTTTTGCATGACTACTCTGTGTGTCTCGGTTTCCCCTATGTGCTGTATGGTTAACTGGGGGTGGCAGGGAAGGCTGTTTATTCTTTGCAGAGTCCCAGAGATCCAGGTGTGACTGATCTAGCTGTCTGGGATCTGATGTGGGAACGACTGGAAGTCCTGATGGGGAATGATTTGGAGGAGTGGTCAGGCAGCACCCACAGTGCCCTGGTCCTTGCCCAGAGAGGGCCACCCTGCCCTGGTGCCAGGCACACTACCCAGCAAGGGCTTCAGGAGCCTCCAACTGGGGAAAGAGCTTTGTCCCAAGGTAAGGAAACTGAGGCACAGCAGCAAGGGCCAGGGCCGGCTCCAGGGGTTTTGCCGCTCCAAGCAGCCAAAAAGAAAAAAAAAAAAAAAGCCACGATCCCGATCTACGGTAATTCAGCGGGAGGTCCTTCGCTCTGAGCGGGAGTGAGACCCTCCGCCGAATTGCCGCCAAATACCTGAAAGTGCTGCCCAACTCCGGAGTGGCCATCCCAAGCACCTGCTTGATAAGCTGGTGCCTGGAGCCGGCCCTGGCGAGGGCTGTGTCCCCAGACCCAGCCAGCAGGTGAAGCCAGGTTCCACTCCCTTCTTCAGCAACTGAATTTCAGACTGAGCTGCAGAATGATCCTTCCTTCCTTAGAGAAGCTGAGGACCCTGTTGGCCATAATGCTGCAAACCACCTTAAGGAATCCTGCAGGGACAGACTCCTGTGGGATACGGGATTCTTGTACTAGGAATGGGCTCCCTAGGGGAAAGTGGAACCATGGGGGATCAGGAGGCAGCTGGTGGTCCTCCAGAACTGCCACAGGCTACTGTACATGGCCCATAATGTCCCTCTCTTGTCACATCAGGAGATCCAGCGCACCTAGCAAATGCTGCTGCAGAATTTTTACTGGCTCAGAGACTGTGACGCAGTCCAGCAGTACTGCAGGTCCTGTGATCCCAGCTAGAGGATGGGAAAGGCCTGGGATAAGGGTAAAGCAGCCTTGACATCCCTGCCCATCACAGAGGAATCTTTTCAGAAGGTGGCTATGGACATATTGGGTGACCTCAGCTAGGTGACCTGGTCAGGGCACAAATACATTCTGCTGGTGGTAGATTTCACTACTCGGACGCTACTCCAAGGCAGTGACCTTGTCCTCTGTTGAGGTAGACACCATGACAGATGTGCTTCTGACCATTTTCAGCAGGGTGGGGATCCCCGGGGGGTTGTTACAGACCAGGGGTCCAATTTCATGTCTTCCCTGCTCCGGTGCTTGTCGGAGAAATGTGCGGTCCAGCACACCTGGGGCCTCTGTATATCACCCTCAATTCAATGTGGTGGTGGTGAAGCTTAATGGGACTTTGAAGATGATGCTGAGGATGTTTATGGACCAGCACCCGCAGATCTGGGACAAGTACCTACCCCACCTGCTGTTTGCGTACAGGGAAGTGCCCCAGGAATCCACAGGGTTTTCCCCTTTAGAACTGCTGTATGGAAGGAGAGGGAGGGTACCCCTGGACTTGATGAGAGACGAGAGGGAGGGGAAGGCCTCCTCTGATGGAGAACTGGTGGTGCAGTATGTCCTATATTTCTAGGGAAAGATTCCCTGAGCTGATGGGTCTGGCCATGGAGAATTTAGCCAGGGTCCAAGGGAAACAAGGTCTGGTACGACCACAGAGTGTGTGCCCATTCCTATGCCATCAGGTACCAGGGGATGGTTTTCATCCCAGTGCAGAAGAATTAGCTCCAGGCTGCCTGGGATGGGTACTTTAAGCTCATCAAGCAGCTGAGGGAGGTGAAGTATGTGGTGGAACTGTCCAACCGGGCTAAGAGATGCCAGTGTTCTATGTCTACCAGATGAAGCCGTACTTTGACGGGGAGAGGTTGGTGATGGCCGTGTGTGGGCAGTGGGAGAAAGAGGATGATCTCCTGATGGATCTCTTCCCTGGGAAAAGAGCCAGCCTCCCTCCTGGAGTCAATTCCTCTCTCTGACCAGCTAACCCAGGCCTAGCAGCCAGAGAGGAGAGTGGTGCTGTGTTCTTACCAGCTGCTGTTCTCTAGCAGATCTGGACTCACTAACCTAGCTGTCCACTGGGCCGAGACAGGAACCAAACCTCCCATCGAGTATTCCCCCATTCAGAGTCACTGGGAACACAGTCCAGGCCCTGGAGAGAGAGGTCAAGGACACCCTGACCCTTGGTGTGATCCAGCGTCCACCAGCCCATGGGCCTCACCTGTGGTAGGATGGATCAATCAGATTCTGCATGGACTATCAGAATCTTAATGCCATCAGCATGTCTCATGCCTACTCTATACCCAGGACTGACGAGATTCCAGACAAATTAGGGAGCACTACCTCATTACTATGGATCTCACCAAGGGCTACTGGCAGGGGCCTTTGGACCCAGATGCCAGGCTGAAATCTGCTTTCATCGCCCCTATAGGACTTTCTGAGATCTTGGTCTTACCTTTCAGCTTCAAGGAGGCGCCTGCCACCTTCCAGCGCCTGGTGGATTCATTACTGAGAGGGATGGCCACAAGGTGGGCAGTGGCCGCATAAGGCCAGAACCAGCCAAGGTGGAAGCGATCAGAGATTGGCCCACTCCCCAAACCAAGAAACAGGCCCAGGCCTTTTTTGGGATGGTGGGGTGCTGCCAGAGGTTTGTGCTTCACTTTAGCTCCCATCACTAAACTGTGCAAAACAGGAGAAGCCAGACCAGGTGGTCTGGACCAAGCAGTGCCGGGGGGCTCTCTGTTCACTGAAGGAAGCTCTAAGCCAGGGTCCTAGTAAATCCAGACTTTGAGAAGCCCTTCCTGGTGGCTATATCAAATGAAAAGGGTTAATGCCAAGCTTCTGAGCTGGAATCTGATCCTCTAAGATTATGATTAGGAAGTGATTCATGTTAGTGGGAGCACATGCTTTGTCACGGAAAGAGGTACCTGAACTTCCCCAGGTCACCAGCTAAAGTGACCCCAGTCAGTTCAGTCCCAAAGGGAAAGAGATGGGACAAAGTGGGAATTTTTCGTAATGTTTGTATGAATAGTGCGTGTTCTATGTGCTGCATAGTTAACTGGGTCGGGGGGAAAGGGTGTTTATTCTTTGCAAAGACACGGAGATCCAGGTGTGACTGTCGCTTACCTGTCTGGGGCCAGGAACCAGACAATGGCCTGGACATTTGGTATCCAGCAGCTAAAGACCAGGGGGACCCAGCCCCTCTGCAGGCAGCCAGATGTTATGAGCAGCTGGTGGACTACGGAAGATGACCATGGTGATGTTTGCCGGGGAACAAGAACAAAGGAGAGGCACAGAGCCGGGACGTGGGTGGGTGGGTGTGTGCGCGTGCGGTGCTGGGAGCAGGTCAGGACTTCTGAACTGACTACAGAGGAGTCAGAAACTGGTAATTAATATCCAATCTTTCTAGTATTTTAGGCTTAGTTTGAGGTTTTGTTTATTTACTAGGTAATCCACTTTGCTTTGTTTGCTATCACTTATCATCACTTAGAATCTATCTTTTTGTAGTTAATAAACTTGCTTTTGCTTTATCTAAACCAGTGTACCTTTGAGTGAAATGTCTGGGAACAATCTCAGCTTGGTTAACACAAGCGTATTGTGCATATCCTTCCCACATTGAGGGGAGGGCAAACTTTATGAGCTTACATTGTACAGATCCCTGTGCTGGGCAAGACGGTACAATTTGGGGTTTATACACCAGCAAAGGTGCAGGGGGGAGGAGCTGGGAAACTGGCTGTTGTTTCCTGCCTGTCTTTGAGTAAGGCACTCAGGTAACTCAGTTTGGGTGTGTGGTGCCACCTGCTGTCATGTTGGGTGCCACAAGGCCTGAAGAGGCTATGAATCACCAACAGAGCAGTGCAGGAAAGGCCGGCCAAGCTGGGATGTTAAAGGAGTGCAATGGTTCCCATGGCTCCCAAACTGACAACCCGTCACGATGGAGTTGCCTGGTTAGCAGGGGGGCAGGGCTCCTTGGGGCCACGCACCTTTAAATGGATCGATCCCCAGCTGCAGCTTCTTCTCTATGGCTGCCTCAATCTCCTTCTTCTTCACGCACTGGATGCCAAGGTTGTTAAAACTGCCGGGAAGCAAAGGGGAGACGTGTTGGAGACATGGCAGGCAAGGCTGGGGCTGGGGTCACGGCCAGCCACCATGGACCAGCCAAGGCTTTGCCAGGTGCCACATGAGAGGAACCCCAGCTCTGCACAGGAAGTGCCACCACCTGGGACCACAGCCCAGGGAGGGCCTGGGCATCACCCCCCTTTCAGCCAAAGCAACCCTTCCATCAGGGTCAGGAGATTGGTAGGACACTGCTTCTCTTAGGCTCTCACTTATGGTGCCCAGAGCCTGCCAGGGACTGGCCTGCACCTTAACAGAGACAGAGACTTATGGATATCTGTCGTCATGTCCCCCACACACACACACACACACCTCCCTGGGTATGAGAAATGGAATATAGGACTTCTGTTGGGGGGTTTGTAATAAATCAGCCCCAAGAAGGGGTATTACTGAGCAAGAAAAGCCTAAAGTGAAACTATTGGATTACCTGAGAGGGGAAACTGAGGCAGGTGCACTTGTGCTATGGCCTGCCACAAGAGGGTGCTCTGCGTGTGGCCACCCTAGGACAAGGCCACTCTTGTCCCAGAATCAGGGCATCCACGTCAGGGACGGACATGCCTGCATGGCAGTGACAATGGTGCTCATAGTGTTCTCTTGGGCACACAGCTCACCGAGATCTGAGCAGTCCTCATGAGGATTCTCTGGCATCAGGTCAGGGTACCTCACTTTGGCTTAGCTTGAACAGATGCCTAATTAACTTCCTCCGAAGTGAAGGAAGTCCCCCCCAACACACACACAGCTCCGGGGCAGTTTGCTAGAGCAGGAGTTCTCAACCTTTTTCTTTCTGAGGCCCCACTCCAACATGCTATAAAAATTCCATGGCCCATCTGTGCCACTAGAACTGGTTTTCTGCATAGAAAAGTCAGAACCGGCATTAGGGGATACAAGCAGCGTAACTGCCGAGGGCCCCACGCCGCAGAGGCCCTTACGAAGCTACACTGCTGAAGATTCGGCTTCTGCCCTGGGTAGTGGGGTTCAGAGCCCCAGGCTTCAGCCCCAAGCTCTGTTCTATGCTGTGTTCCTGTCGACTAATAAACCTGTTTCATAATGCTGGTTGAGAGTCACTGCTGACTGTGGAGTGGAGGTGCAGGACCCTCTGGCTTCCCTAGGGGTCCCGTCCAGGTGGACTCACCAAGGGGAAGTGTACGGTGTGAACAGGAACGCTGAATGGTCCAAGATCAGACCAGGAAGGCTGTAGCCGAAGAGGCTCCTTGCCCTGGACAGCGGCTACCCAGAATCCTGTCTGACTTTATACAAAGCAGAGCCAGAGCACCAGACCCATGACTCTGCCACAGACAGACCTTTGGTCTGACCCAGTACGGCTGTTCTTAGTACTGGAGAGGTTTGGAGCGGCTCAACTGATGTGGCCTGAGATATCCCACTCTGCCCCAAAGGGGACACTGGGTGCTGATCACATGGTGGGGGAGGGGGAGCACTCTGGGTAACCACCACCCTGAAACTACTTGTGCGTGAGTTCCTCAAAATCCTTCAGCCTCGCAGAGAGGGCGAGGGGGAGCGCAGCACCCAGCTGTGAGCAGCAGGCCCTGTCCCCACGTGAGCTCAGTTAGCACCAGCTCACAGCCTGGTCTCAGCCATGTGTGGAGAGGAGCTACCACGCCTGCTCCCCTGATGCTGCACTGCATGTGGGGCCGCGGCAGCCCCCTCCCCGGAGACAGCCCTGGAGTCCCTGTGCCAAGCAGGGAGCTGGTACCTGTGTTTGGGGTTGGCCTGGGGCCTCAGGGTGACCTCGCAGAGTCCGTTGTTGCAGTCTTTCCCCACGAGACTGTGAGGGTGGATGCGGTAGGGCCAGTCCTTCCACACCAGGCACGCAATCACCTTCACCTCAGGGATCTTCTGGCAATTCAGCAGCTGGGGAAAGTGCAAGAGATCAGAGCCAAGGCCATGCTGGAAGTCCCCTGTCACGCCAAGGGGGTGAGAGACCAGACTCTGGGTTCAATGTGTCATTAACCTGCCCAGTAAATTGCCTGCCCCCCTCCACAGGGGGCAGAGCTCAAGGCACGGCTGCTCCTTTCAGCGGATTAGAGCCTGCAAGCAACCCTGCGCCTGCTGGGCTGCCCAGCACCACTTTCCAGCCAGGGATCCTGACTGCCACAGCATGAAACGGCAACAAAACCCACAGAGATCATCCAAGGGCAGGCCTGGTCACTGGGAGCGAAGGATCCCGGATCGCCACCACCAGCAGCGGTGCTAGGTTGGCCAGGACTGTGCAGAGAAAGGCTAGGTTTGGCAGTCACAAGGCCCTTCCAAGCCCACAGGTGCCGGCACTGCTGCCGGGGCTGTGACTGCAGCATGGGCACTCAGCAGGAGCAGCCAGGGCCCTTGGTATCCCTCCCCCAACCTCGGTGGGGAGCCAAGAACCAGGTGGGGGGCAAGTCCCCGGCCCCTGCCTCTCCTGTGAGGGGGGCACTAATGGACAGGTAGAGGAACAGTCACTCCCAACACATGAGGCACAGGCAGCCAAGGCTGCCTCTGGCCTTCCCCCAGCCCCTTTCCCTGCTGTGAGGAGACTGGCCCCTGCTCCTCCCTCACACTCACCTCGATGGCTGGCAGGGTCTTGCTGGCCTCCGTGCTGCTCTCGCCCAGGATGCTGCCAGCTGACCTGCCTTCGCACTCATAGCGGAAACGCATCCCCCGCTGCTTCGGCTGTTCAGTGATCACTAGCCTGGGAGGCTCCAGCATGTCTTCCAACTGCTCCTTTGGCGAGCGTATGGGCGAAGCCCAGTGGGGCCGGCTGGCAGGGGGTGGAGTCGTCCCCCTGGGTACCAGCCTGGGCGTCAGCTGCAGGCTACTGAGGCTCTGTGACAGCAGGGGACGTTGAGAGTCCGGTAGCAGGACGTGAGCCGCGGCGGGACGGGAGCTGCCAAAGGAGACCAAGCCGCCTTGCAGTGGGCTAGATCCTGTCGGCTCCATTAGCCTCAGCATCCCAGTGGGCACGGCTGGGTTTGAGCCCCTGGGCACCAGCTTGGCTGTGCCCTTGGGAGATGACTTGGAGAGAAAGGGCAGGGCTTGTGGCTGAAATCCATCCTCCTTAATTAACTCTTCGATGATTTCTGCAGGATGGGGACAGAACCAGAGAGTGAGACAGGAGAACAGGCTGGCCTCCTGCTAGGAATGGGCTGGAGGAGAGCCATGATGGGCCAACCTCCACCCTCACTACTGCCCTAGCAAGACCCAGGGAAAGGGCAGGCCTAAACTGATATTCTTCTGAATGTCCTGCCTCCATGTGCAAACACAGGAAGAGGGACCCTCCGAGAGGAGCCATGCACCACTGCAGGGCCACCACTGCGCCAGCGCCAGCAAACAAGGCAGCAGATCCCCAGGCAAGGGCTGGAGGGTTCAGAGCTTTGTACTGCGCTGACTCTGGTGCGTGCGCGAGTGAGTGGACATACACGGGAGATACCAAAAAGCAATGAGCTTGATTTGTTGCTGCCCTGCAGGATCAGTGCCAGCCACGCCAGAACCAAGTGCTCCTGCTCCGCTCTGAGAGCGTTTCACACCTGTCTTCACAGAGACCAAGAGTGTGAGGCCAGAAGGGACCATCCTGCACATCCAGTCTGACCTCCCATGTAACAGGGGCCACAGGGCTTCCCTGAATTCATTCCTGTTCGAGCTAGAGCAGGTCTCTCAGAAACACCTCAGTCCTGACTGAAGAACAACACTTGGTCACCTTATACTGAAGTCAGCAACTGCTCACGCACCAAGCAGCAGGGAATCTGGCCAAGATGCTTCACAGCACTTGCCTAAGCATCCCTGCCCCTCACTCACTCACCTCATGCATTAGGTCGGCCCACCCTACCCACAGCCCTGATGCCCAGGTGCCTCACCTGATGGGCCTTGCCCCCCGCCCAGAGCCCTACCATTGGGCACCTCACCCAATCGGCCTGCCCTCCCTGCAGCCTTGGCACCCAGGTGCCTTGCCCTCCCTATAGCCCTAGCATGCAAGTGCCTCACCCAATTGGCCCGGCCTCTGGGGCCAAAGCGCCTCGCCCTCCCCGCAGCCCTGGGGCCTGGGCACAAGACCTGATCAGCCCATCCTCCCAGCAGCTATGTCACTCAGGCACCTTGCCTGATGGGCCCCTCCCCAGCCCTGGTGCTCAAGCCCTTTGCTTGATGGGCCCACCCTCCCCGCAGCCATGGCGCCCAGGTGCCTCATCCTCGCAGCAGTCCTAGCACTCACACACTTCGCCCAGTGGGCCCACCCTCCCCACAGCCCTGACACACAGACAACTCACCTGATCAGCCCACCCGCCACGCAGCCCTGGTGCCTCGCCTGAGTGGCCCACCCTCCCCACAGTCCTGGGGCACAGGCATCTCACCTGATCAGTCCACCCTCCATGGAGCCCTGGTTCCTAGGTGCCTCACCTGATTGGCCCACTCTCCCCACAGCCCTAGCACCCAGATGCCCTACCAACTAGGCCTGCCAGCCCACAGCCCTAGCACCCAGGTCCTTCACCCAATCGGCTGTCCTGCCCACCTGCCCACCCCATGGCCCTAACACTCAGGCATCTCTCCCACTAGAACTGCCTGCCCAACCTCCCTGCAGCCCTAGCATTCCGGGCGCATTGCAGCCTCTGGTATACAGGAGGTCAGACTACGTGATCTCAATGGTTCCTTCTGCGCTTGGAATATGAAAAAGGTCCCTGGCGCACCAGTTCAGGTAAAGGCGTCACGCTGTATCAGGTTAGAGACATCGGTGCAACTCTGAGTGCAGACCCTTATCCACCCTCAGTCTGAACATGGCTGGCATCACTGCGTGCTAAACCAGGCGGAACCCGACATCAGCTTCCCCACACAAACACTGCACTTTGTGACATGCTTTCAGCTAAACCAGTGCAACTCTGCATATGGACCAGGCCATATGGAGAAGCATTGGCCTAAGAGAGTGTAAGGCGAGAACAACGCCAGAGCTTCCACTCTGCTTTACCACTAGGTCAGAGCCTCCATTCAAGGAACATTATTAACTTCCTTTTTTTGAAACTAACCAATTAATTTTTTTAAGTCCTAACCCAGTTTCTGACAGAGCCCCCTTAATTGTGGGTCCTGCCTTAAAGAGACAGCCTGTGCCAGGGTTAAGAACTGCCTCTTCTCTCTCATGGGCACGAAGCTAGTATTTGCTCAGGGCAGTGGCTTTTTGGCTACAAATATCATCCCATGGCCAGAAAGCTGGCTGAGGAGCCAGGAGCGGAGGTGAAGGCCAAGCATTCTTAACGTACTTGTTTGCCTCTCATATTCCCGGACGTCCCACTGTTTTCCTAGTGGTAGAAGTTGGATGTATGGAATGGTAACTGATGAGATCATTCTTCTCAGCTTGTGTGAGTTTTGTAGCACCCTCCCTGTTCTCCTGGCTGCCAGGCCCCGCGGTGGTTTGGAAAGCATGGAGGTGGATCCCCGGGATGCTGCAGGAGGCATCCCTGCAAGCTGTGGCTTGTATGTGGTCCCATTTCCCAGGAATTCCCTTACCTGCTCTTTGGGCCCAACGCTGAAGTCCTGGAATTGACTTCATGGGGAGGGTGCATGAGGCAGGACTGCAGATTTGCCTTGCATTGTCCCTTCCCCTGCAGACCACACTTACATGAGATTTGTCCCCTTTGCTCCAGCCAGGGTTTCATGCACTGGGTCTGCACTCGCATGGGCCTAGAGCACTTGCACTTACCTGAGGTTACTGTACCCCCGTTTCCCAGAGTCCACTCACCTAACTCATCTGCAAAGGAAATCAAAGCAAGAGCGTTTCTGATTCAGGTGTTTAAAGATTTATGTCTCAAACCAGACCCTCCCCACATTAGAGGGGCTGAGTAAAGGCTGCCACCCACTCAGCTGGAGACAATACAACAGCAGATCCCAGAGAAAGAGTATGAGCGCTTGTTATAACTATAAAGGGAAAGGTAACAACCCTCCTATATACAATTCTATAAAATCCCTTCTGGCCAGAGACACCAAAATTCTTTTACCTGTAAAGGGTTAAGAAGCTCAGGTAACCTGGCTGACACCTGACCCAAAGGACCAATAAGGGGACAAGATACTTTTAAATCTGGGGGGAGGAGGGAAGGCTTTTGTTTGTGCTCTTTGTTTTTAAAAAGTTTATGTTTTTCTTAGGCGTTTTAGCCGCCACCTTTGCTAAGGGTCCGCTGAGCTGCGGTCTCAGCTCTACCATGTACCAGTCTGTAGAGATGCTGTACCCAAGGCAGGCCCTTTTGAAATTTTTTAAGACGGCCTCGGTATCATCGCCTGCCTTGTAGGTGGGGAAAATTTTTAGGACGGGAAGCGGTACCTGGAGAGGGGTTGCTAGGATTGGCTGGTATATTTTGCCTAGCCCTTACCCTCTCTATCTTCAGGTTATGCTTTCTCTTTTTTTTTCCTCCTCCATCTTTTTTTCTTTCTTCTTTACAGCTCTCGTGTGGGCAGCCTTTTTGGCTTTTTCTGCCTTTATAGCCCTTTTGTGGGCAGCCTTGTTGGCTTTCTCTGCTTTTTTATAAGCTTTTTTTTTTTTTTTTTTGAGTTGTTTTACTACAAGCAGGTTTTTATGATTTTTTAAATTTTTTTGTGCTTTTAGTCTGGCCAGTTCTAGTTTATTAGCGGCGTTACTGGTATTTATTTTCCTGCTTTTTTGTGCTGGGTCACACCCCCTTTGCAGGTCAGTGAAACTGGGATGCACTCGTCTTAGGGGCTGCTTAGTTAACAGAGACTTTTATAGCATTCAGTGTTTAGCCTTTCTGGGTCTAAGCCAGCTACGCTCAAGAGTTAGAAAGAAAAAAAACAATTTAGCTTGTCACTGCAAAAGATATATAAAGGGGTGGAAGAGAACAAAGGAGGAGGAGAGCCATCATGAAGAATTCCCTAGCTACAAGGCTGCCCAGAGGATTCAAGGGGCCTGGGGCAAAGCAATTTCGGGGGGCCCTAAAGTTGCAATATTATAGAATACTATATTCTCATGGGGGCCCCTCCAGGACCCGGGGCAAATTGCCCCACTTGCTTCCCCCTCTGGGCGGCCCTGCCTAGCTACCACCTCAGCTGGAACAAGAGCTGTACCAGGGGAAAGAATTGTGCCCAGCCCTGAAACATGTCCAGTCTGAGGAAAAAACCTACTGAAGCATCTCTGAGGGTGAGATTATCTGTATTCAGTTTAATTAGACATAGATTTGCACATTTTATTTTATTTTGCTTGGTGACTTACTTTGTTCTGGCTGTTACTTACAAGTTTAAAATATGAGAGACTTGTGCAGAAAGATCTGGAGAACATGGATTGATGTCCTGTCCCTCTTAGTCCCAAGAGCGAACAACCCCCAAAACAAAGAGGACAAACAAAAGCCTTCCCTCCCCGCAAGATTTGAAAGTATCTTGTCCCCTTATTGGTCCTTTGGGTCAGGTGTCAGCCAGGTTACCTGAGCTTCTTAAACCTTTACGGGTAAAAGGATTTTGGTGCCTCTGGCCAGGAGGGATTTTATAGAATTGTATACAGGAGGATTGTTACTCTTCCATTTATAGTTATGACAGCATTGTGGTAGTGGTCCCTACGCTGGGGAACACTCGTATTTCAAGGGGCACCGGTCTGCTCCAGGGAGAAGGGAGCAATGTGGCAGTTTCAGCCCTGTGGGATTGCTGGTACCGCTCAGCCTGCAGTGAAAGTACAAACTGAGCCTTTAACCAGCAAGAGCTGCCCCTTCCCCCAGGAGACAGAGGGATAAACAGCAAGTGCCAACGCAGATGAGAGGTATGGGGGGCGGGTGTCCATGCAACGCTGCAGAGATTCTGCCTTGTGTCAGAGAGCTGCACAAGGGACAGTGCTGAAGTTCAGCACTCTTGCAGCTGTGCAAGATTCTCCCTGCTGCAGGGGAGTGGGAGGAAATGTAGAGGCATGACTGAAATGCACGTTTTCCACAAGCCCCCTTGGGAGATCAGGTTGGGGAGTGAGACCCTGCTGCCAAGGGATGGGGAGCAGCACCAACAGGCCCAAGCCAGGCATGGCGGAAAGAGACTACAGACGTGGGAGTGGGGAGGCTGTACAGTTGGCATAAATGAGCACAAGCCCAGGAGCATGGACTCCTGGATTCTAACTTGGCTTTGCCACCCACCCCCCCAATGGCCTGGCCTCTCTCTGTGCCTCAGTTTACCCATCTGTAAAATGGGGGCAATGATGCTGTCCATGCAATGGGGCTGCTGGACAGATTCATGCTCTCATCCTTGCTCCATGCTCGGACCATGGACAGCGCTAGCCAAGGCAGAAGCATTATCAGCTTTAGCGGGGAAGGGGATTACCTTCATCTGAGATCGCAGCTCCCTTACCAGAGGCCTGCGCTGTATGTGCCATGACCAGGCCAGGGTCTGGAAGAACAGCACCTAAAAAGACAGGACCCATTGTTACCCCATCAATCAACAGCAACCAGCCTTGTGCCCCACCCACTGCCACCCCACACCGCACCTGGCAGGAATCAGCAGGTGGCTCCCGGCGGTTGTGGCAGGTGCTTAGGGAGATCCCAGAAAGAGTGAGCCCCGCAAGCGCCTGGCCCAGAAGGAGGCAACACCCCAGGCTCCAGCTGTGAGCAGAGACAGCCAAGAGAGACCTCACCCCAGCCAAGCACTGACTCAGAGAGCCCAGTGCTAGGGACCAGGTCCCAGGCGCCAGGCTGAGCGGGCGAGGGGCTGTGCCAGGCAAAGCAAGCAAGGGGCTGCACCAGCCTGGTGGCACCAAGCAGCGATTGAAGGGTCCCAGATGCTTATACCGGGGAGGCTGCGCTGGACAGCAAAGCCGATCCCCCGGGGATCGCCCCTGCCCCTTCCCCTCCCCGGGGCGCCTCCCGGACGCTTCCCCACAGGGGTCGCTCGTCCCCCCCGCAGGCCTAAGGGTCCCGCTGGGCCAAGCTGCAATCCCCACTGACCCTCCCCAACGCTGGCAGGAGCCGCCCCTGCCCGCCAGGGACGCCCCGCAGCTCCCTGCACCCCGCCCGCAGCGCCGACCCCGCGTCCCCTCACCCCGCGGGAGAGGCAGCTCCTCCGGCCGCGGCTGCCGTCCCCTGGTGTCCCGCATGGCGGGGCCTGGCGCTCGGCTCCCCGCGCTGGGCTCGCTCCCCCAAAGCCCCAGTCAAGGGAGGCGGCGAGCAGGCGACGGCTCTGGAATTCCCCAGCTCCGCCGGCTGCCGCCGCCTCATTGGCTACAGGCCCCGGTGAGCTCATCCCCGTAAAACGGGAAAGCCCCGCTCTGGGGAAGGCGGCCCGCTCCGGCTAGGCTTGGCGCAGCTGGCCGGCCAGTGCCCGCGGACCTCCGCCCAGCCCCGAGCCCTCTGCCCGCGCCCTGCAGCGCCCCGTTCCCCTTGCCTGCGCCCTGCAGCGCCCCTACCGCCCCGTTCCCCATGCCTGCGCCCTGCAGCGCCCCCAGCGCCCAGTTCCCCCTGCCTGCGCCCTGCAGCGCCCCGTTCCCCTTGCCTGCGCCCTGCAGCGCCCCTACCGCCCCGTTCCCCCTGCCTGCGCCCTGCAGCGCCCCCAGCGCCCCGTTCCCCTTGCCTGCGCCCTGCAGCGCCCCCAGCGCCCCGTTCCCCCTGCCCGCGCCCTGCAGCGCCCCCAGCGCCCCGTTCCCCCTGCCTGCGCCCTGCAGCGCCCCTGCCCCCAGCGCCCCCTGCCCTGTGGGACTAGCGCCCCCCGGGTGGGAGGAAGCTCAGGCCAAACCTGGCCTTACCCAGCGCTCTCGCCGGCCAAGTGCCCTCTCTCCGCGGGCCTCACGCTGGGGTCGCCCCCTAAGCCGCCCGCATCTCGCCTCCCTGCTCGGCAGAGCTTCCGGGCTCCCGGCCACCTGCAGGGCAGGGGAAGGGCCGGGCGGGGGGCGCCGACTCCCCACACCCGACAGCTCTTCCCCGGCCTCCGGAAGCTGGGGCCGCTGTTCGGCAGAGAGCGGCTTGGCCAGCAGGAACGGACACGTGGTGCCAAGGCCAGGAGCGCAGGGGGCCCGGCCAGCGGAGGGGGTCCGGGCTGGCAGAAGGGCCAGGGAGGTGGCAGTGAGTGTAGCGAGCACTCAGAGTAGTTCCATGCCCAGGACCATGCAGCACCCGCCGTCCAGTCCCTGCTAGGCTCTTCTGATCTCATTGGCCTGGGGGAGCCCATTGGTGAGTTACTGGAAGGGCCCAGAGGCCCGGCCTTATTCCTTTCACTGGCTTTGAGTAGGTGCTAGGTCAGTGGCTACTGCAGAGGACAAGTTGTCAGTTTAGCACTTGTTGCTAGTCCAGGGGAGGTGGCAGGTGAAACAGTTCAGACAGGGGAGGTGGCAGGTGAATCGATTCCAACAGGGGAGGTGGCAGGTGGTATGGTTCGGCCAGGGGAGGTGGCAGGTGGCACCGACTGGACGGGGAGGTGGCAGGTGACTCGATTCCAACAGGTGAAGTGGCAGGTGACACGCTCCGGCCAGGGGAGGAGGCAGGGGGCACAGTTCATCCAGGGGAGGAGGCAGGTCATTCCGGCCAGGAGAGGTGGCAGGTGACACGGTGTGGCCACAACTTCCTATTTTGTTTCCAACTGCTACAAATTTGCATTAAAAGAATCTAAAAATATGCAAGCAGTTTCCTACTATTCCTTTTCTACCAGAGTAATCCCTTGCCATAGGGAGTCACCGAATGGGCCGTGGCAGGGAGGTCCCTGAGAGACTCTACTAAAAGGTGACCCATGGTATGAAAGCATTAGAGAAGATGGGGCTGGGCTATGAACACAGAAGACACAGTCCGTGTCCTGAGCATTCATTACCATCTAAAACAAGGCACAAAATATTAATGGATTCTATGCCCGGAAGGAACCACTGTGCTCATATAGTGACCTCCTCCGTCACCCAGGTCATGTAATTCCGCTGAATGAATTTTTGTTCAAACCAGAAC
Organism: Chelonoidis abingdonii; assembly: GCF_003597395.2. Classification (NCBI taxonomy): domain Eukaryota; kingdom Metazoa; phylum Chordata; order Testudines; family Testudinidae; genus Chelonoidis; species Chelonoidis abingdonii. The sequence continues at coordinate 7,290,676 of NC_133779.1, read as the reverse complement.
AGATGCTAAATGGAGGGAGAAGAGGTCCAGCAATGGCTTGTGTGGTTATAATGAGCACAACTGGGCTGCTCCACCTTCTTAGGCAACACATGTGGTAGCTGGGTTTGCAGTCTCAGGTTTTGCAAGCCCCTCTTGAAAAATCTTGGGCCTGATTTTTGGAGGTGTTGAGTAGCTGAAGCCAATGGGTGCTCAGCACCTCTGAAAATTCACTGGCCCAAACTTGATTAATGCAGAGTTAGAGTTGTCTGGCAGCATCTCATACCTGTCAGGAATGTCAAATGCACCCAGCCTGAACCCACTGAAACCCAGGGGACACTGAGTCCTGGTGTCAAGGACTCATGCACTCTCTCGCAGGGCCGCCCAGAGGATTCAGGGGGCCTGGGGCACTTCGGAGGCGGGTCCCAGAGCAAGTGAAGGACCTGCCGCTGAACTGCCACTGAAGACCTGGAGCAGAAGAAGCCCTCGCCGCTGAATTGCCGAGGAAGACCCAGAGCAGAAGCAGCTCCGGGTCTTGGGCAGTGGGTCCTTCACTAGATCCGGGTGTGTTTCGTGGCACTGAAGGACCTACCGCCAAAGACCCGCCGAAAATTCTCATGAGGGCCCCTGAAAACTATCGTGGAGGCCCCTGCGGGGCCCAGGGCCTGGTGCAAGTTGCTCCACTTGCCCCCTGCCCCTGCCTGCTCTCTTGGCTCCATACGGGCCCTGGGAGGAACCCCCTTCAGAGCAACAGACTTTCTCAGGGGTCCACTCTGTCTCGGGAGTTAAGCCGTAAGCCCTTCCGCCTCCTGGATCCGCACCTCTCTGAGCCCTAAGCACTGCACACCTGTCTCTCACCATGGGCCCCTTCAAGGAGTCCACTTGCTCTGAACCCCCGGGGCCTCCACACCCAGAGGGAATAATGCTACCCTGATCTCTAGACCGTAGTGACTCTCAGCCAGCGTAAAACAGGAGGGTTTATTGAGCGTCTGAACACAGCACAGGAAACTCTCTGGACCCTCAGGCTTAGCATCCCTCAGCACAGTACATCTAGGTCTGTCCAGCCTCCAGGTGGGCACTGACTGCTCTCTCTCCAGTTCAGAAGCCTCCTCCTTCCAGCCAGGCATGCTATATCACCAGCCTCAACCGCTCCTCCCCTGTCCTTTGTCTTCCATCCCAGGTAAACAGGTTGCTGGGGCCCTCTCTCCTCTCATGGCTGGAAGTGGTTGGTCAGGACACCGGGGTCCTCTCTCCTCAGCCCATTGTGTTCCCACTGGCCAGAACTGGCTGCTGGGGTCCCAGCTGCTAGGCGAGGCCACACCTGGTCCTCTGCAACAACAAACCCTCTCCCCCCACCTTGTTAAACATGCAGCACAAAGGGAAACCGAAACACGCACACACTATTCATGTAAAACCCTACAAAAATCCCCAACTTTGTCACACCTGGTACGTCAGCCCTGCCCTGCCCTGCAACCTTCACTTTGCTCTGAGCCACAGGGAATGTACTGCAGGTGGGCTCCTGCAAGCACTGCCCTGTAACAAGGCAGAGGAAATGTGCCCTTGATGTGGGGGGCCCTGAGCATATTCTCTCTGCAGCTGTTCCAAATGCCCCCTGCTGCACTAGGGATGGCTGCAGTGACTGGTCAGGGATTGCCTGCAGCAGGTGGCCATGCTGCAATGTGAGAAGAGGGACACCTGCACCCAAAAGGCCTGGCCTATGTGGGTTGTGCAAAGAGAGGAGTACAATGGTCTGTGGCCAGAGGTGGTGTAACAGTGGGAGCCATGCCCGTGCACTGAAGGGCAGATGTTCCAGAGGGATCCTTAGGACAAGGAGTGGGAACACAGGGCAGCTTTGCACAGGGTGGTGAAGTGATCAAGGTCAGGCAGGCCACACATAAGAACATCTCCTATTACCTATGTCGTGTTCACTAATGCTACAGGGTAACTAATACAAGGTCAAATCTAGTGATGACAAGGCCGCTAATAGGGAAAGGGCAGAGTTAAGGTTGCAGGGCAAGGCTGCTGTAGGAGGCCCTTCCTTATAACCCTTAGCTTAATGACTAGGGGACACACCCTGAACTTGGGAGACCCTAGGGCAAGTTCCCCCTGCTCCTGATGAATTGAGTGCCCACACAACTCTACAGGGTAGTCCAATATGGGCCTCTCTTAATCTCGCATATGGAAGTTGTTCCACTTTAATAAAATTGAATAAATCAACATTAACTGGGCCATAGAGTTAAAATCATTCTATAGCCTAGTGGTCAGACCCTTGTTCAAACCCCTTCTCCACCTCAGGAGGAGGGGAGACTTGAACTGGGTGTCATCCTGGCTGAGTGCCCCATCCCCTGGGCTAATTATTGCAAGGGAAAGCTGCTCCCCACTCCCAGACCCTGCATGCAACATAGACAGCCAGCCTCTTTTTTTCCCCTTTTTCCCAGAAGCTCCAACGTTTCGAGGGGCCAGGCAGAGACAGGACCCCTTGGTTTGTGTACACTGGATGAATTATTGTAGAAAGCTGCAAATTATGTTGTGTTTACTTTTCACAAGGAACATAAGTTACTGTTTGGGCTGAGGAGAATACCCAGGTGCCACATTAGTCAATGTTGACCTTGTGTCAGTCATTACAATAGGGCTCTCTATTCTGGGTACATTTTCTGTTGCTCAGCAACCCCTGTGATCATGCCAACATTGATGAACTGCAGCTACTTGGTTTTCTTTGATCACACTCAGTCCCATTGTTCAGGAAATGAGGAAGGAGCACAAGGCATAATTACAGCCCCTGAATGCTGCTGCTGCTGCTTCTTAGAATCTTTAACCCCCCATCTAATTAATGCTGTTTGCCTTGGCCAAACGTGTAATGCAAAATCTGGGAGCGGGGGGGTGGCACTTTCGAGCACTTTGAAACATCATCTCTTACCCCAGAAGCTTTGCTCTCAGAGCAAAACTGCAGAACAGAGGCAGAGGAGCAGCTAACATGCACAACCCACACCCTCAGAGAGCTGTGAAGGGCAGGACTCACACAGTACCTGCGTGCTGGGCAGGTTCAATGGCCACAGCATGCCACCTTCAGCCACTCACTGACTCTGATGTCAGGCTGCCCATGAACCCTCTGACTTAGAGCCCCAGTCATCCTCTGGTTCCCATGCAAATAAGTTTCACTGGCTCCTCAGCATGGCTTAGGCTTCAGTGGAAGTCCAACTTTTAGCCTGTTGCTTCCTCAGAGGGACAGTGGATACAGTGTATGATTTGAGATCAGTCTCCATTGGAGACTTTCCAGTTTGGAAAGGATCAGAGCCGGAGTTTGAACCTCAAGTGTGGACAAAAAAAAAGGGATAAGAACGGTAACATTTGTATGTCATGTGATTATTTTAGGGGTTCTGTATGTTAGGAACCCCTGGCTCAACTGACCTCAAGTTTGGACCATTAATGCCATAGGCGACAACTTTTCCCAGTGCCAGTGGTTGCTTGCACCCCCTTGGCCCTGCCTCAACTCCACCCCTGCCCAGCCCCCATTCCAACCCCTTCCCCAAAGTCCCGGCCCCAACTCCACCCCGTCCCCGCCCCTATTGGACTTCTTCCCCAAATCCCCACCCTGGCCACGCCTCTTCCCCAGCACACTGTGCTCCCGCTTCCTCCCAGCGCTTGCTGCCGTGAAACAGCTGTTTTGCAGCGGCAAGCACTGGACCTAGGGGAGAAGCAATGCACTCGGGAGGAAGCGGAGCGGAGGCAGAGTGAGCAGGGGTTGGGTGAGGCAGGGAGCTGCCGGTGGGTGCAGAGCACCCACCAATTTTTCCCCAGGGGTGCTCCAGCCCTGGAACACCCACAGAGTCGGCGCCTATGATTAATGCTACTCTAGATCCTCCTGAAGATGTCAAGTTTTGTAAAGAAAAGCTAAACCTGCACATAGATTTTAGAGCACTCAGAAAAACTGACAGCTGAACAGTGAACTAGTCTCCACTAGTCTCTATAATGGCGCCACCGCCTGACTATAATCACATTCTAGCATTTCAAGTTTTGTACCGAACATTAAAATACCAAAACTTGGGGGCCACTTTTGCAAATTTTGGCCTTGAGCCAGATTTTCAGACCCTTATTTGCACGATATATACCTGTTTGTTCAGAGCTGAAAGGCAAGTAGGTTAACCCAAAACATCTTGCAACCATGCCTGACAGTGGGGAGAATCACCCTCTGCCTTACCTGGGGCACTGCTTGTTGATCCTACACATGCAGCACACAAAAATGCTATGTAAGGCAGTGGTACATGATCGTGAAAACTGACATCACATCCTGTGTCTTTTTCTAAGAGGTGCTGAGCACCCCGCAGTTGGTTTGAATCAATGGGTGTGTCAGCCCTCACCCCCGCCAAAAATCACAGTCACAGGCTGTAATTACCAGACTGTAGGCACCTGAACCATATTCAGAGGAGCTAATCACCTGCTAATCTCACAGGAACCTTTGGGGACTTGGTAGTGTTCAGAACCCATTAAAAATTAGGGACTGCCATCTGTCAGGGTGGATACAAATAACATTTTTAAAAATATTGGATTTTTATTTAATTACATCATTCTTTTTTAAAATACACCTATTTGAAATGAAATTATGACAACCTATATTAAGGTCTAAACTTTCGATGGTCTAGTATCATTTAAGCAAGAAGTTTGCTGCCAAAGTTCTAAAGACAGTCTAGTCACTGAATTGGGGGAGTCCCTGGCTACATACTTGGACCCATAAGTGCTGACTTTGTGGGTGCTCCAGGGCTGGAGCATCCATGGGGAAAAACTGGTGGGTGCTTAGCACCCACCGGCAGCTCCCTGCCCCACTGAACCAGCTCACCTCTGCCTCCTCCCCTGGGCGCACCACGTGCCTGCTTTTTCCCCCGGCTCCCAGCACTTGCGTGGCAGAATAGCTGATTTGCACGGCAAGCACTGGGAGGGAGGGGGAAGCACAGGGAACACAGCGCACTTGGGGAAGAAGCGGGATCGGGGCAGGGATTTGGGGAAGGGATCCAATGGGGCAGGGAGGGGGCGGAGACTTTGGGGAAGAGGTTAGAATGGGGGTGGGGCCATGGCGGGGCCAGGGGCAGCGCGAGCACCAACTGGTGCTAGCACACACTGGCACTGGGGAAAGTTGGCACCTATGCTGCGAACAAAGTTTGTTGATATGCTAAACCAACTTTGGACAGTGGTAGGCACTTCTGCAGTGCATCGAGAATATTTTCCTCACTTTACTTTATTCAACTAGTTCAGTTTAATGACTAGTTCATTCAAAGTCGAGAAACTGACTGGGACTTAAAAAAAACAGGAAAGCTTGTTTTCCTCTCCCAGTCAACAGATAAAAATGAGATATGAGGAGATAAAAACTAGATCTAAAATCTTGAGAGACATAGTGACCAAAAACAATCAGTTCAGTTCACTAACAGATCATACTTCCCTTGGTGAATAATCAGTTAATTAATTTTAAATGTAAGACATATTTTGATAATTTATTTTTTTCTTATGTATCCAGAACATTTAAGGCCGTTTTATTTAATTAATAAATTTAATTAATCCAATAATAAGAATATAGCAGTAGGGATCTATTACCGACCACCTGACCAGAATGGTGATAGTGACTGTGAAATACTCAGGGAGATTAGAGAGGCTTTTCAAATAAAAAACTCAGTAATAATGGGGGATTTCAACTATCCCCATAATGACTGAGTACATATCACTTCAGGATGGGACGCAGAGAAAGTTTCTTGACACCTTAAATGACTGCTTCTTGGAAATCTAATCCTGGAACCCATGAGAGGCAATTTTTTATTTAGTCCTAAGTGAAGCACATGTCAGGTCCAAGAGGTGAATATAGCTGGACTGCTTGGTAATAGTGACCATAATATAATTAAATTTAACATTTCTGTGATGGGGGAAAACACCACAGTGGCCCAACACTGTAGCATTTAATTTCAGAAAGGGGAACCACACAAACATTAGGAGGTTAGTTAAACAGAAATTAAAAGGAACAGCACCAAAAGTGAAATCCCTGCAAGCTGCATGGAAACTTTTTAAAGACACCATAATAGAGGCTCAAGTTAAATGACTCAATTTACCCCAAATTAAAAAACACAGTAAGAGAACCAAAAAAGAGCCACTGTGGCTAAACAATAAAGTAAAAAGCAGTGAGAGGCAAAACAGCATCCTTTAAAAAGTGGAAGTTAAATGCTAGTGAGGAAAACAGAAAGGAGCATGAATTCTGGCAAGTGAATTATAAAAATATAATTAGGAAGGTCAAAAAAAGAATTTGAAGGACAGCTAGGCAAAGACTCAAAAAGTAATAGCAATTTTTTTTTAAGTACATCAGAAACAGAAAGCCTGCTAAACAGCTAATGGGGCCACTGGATGATTGAGATGCTAAAGGAGCACTCAAGGACGATAAGGCCATTGCAGAGAAACTAAATGAATTCTTTGCATCGGTTTTCACAGTTGAGGATGCGATTCCCAAACCAGAACCATTCTTTTTATGTGACAAATCTGAGAAACTGTCCCAGACCGAGGTGTTGTTAGAGGAGGTTTTGAAACAAATTGATAAACTAAACAGTAATAAGTCACTAGGACCAGATGGTATCACCCAAGAGTTCAGAAGGAACTCAAATGTGAAATTGCAGGACTACTAACTGTAGTCTATAACCTATCATTTAAATCAGCTTCTGTACCAGATGACTGGAGGATAGCTAATGTGACACCAATTTTTAAAAAGGGCTCCAGAGGTGATTCCGGCAATTACAGGCTTGTAAACCCGACTTCAGTACTGGGAAAACTGGTTGAAACTACAAGTAAAGAACAAAATTGTCAGATGCATAGATGAACATAATTTGTTGGATAAGAGTAACATGGTTTTAGTAGAGGGAAATCATGCCTCACCAACCTACTAGAATTGTTGAGGGGGTCAGCAAGCATGTGCACAAGGGGGATCCAGTGGATCTAGTGCATTTAGATGTTAAGAAAACATTTGACAAGGTCTCTCACCAAAGGCTCTTAAGCAAAATAAGCAGTCATGGGATAAGACAGAAGGCGCTCTCATGGATTGGTAACTGGTTAAAAGATAGGAAACAAAGGGTAGGAATAAATGGTCAGTTTTCAGAATGGAGAGAGGTAAATAGTGGTGTCCCCCAGAGATCTATATTGGCTCCAGTCCTATTCAACATATTCATCAATGATCTGGAAACAGGGCTAAACAATGAGGTGGCAAAATTTGCAGAGGATATAAAACTACTCCAGATAATTAAGTCCCAGGCAGACTGCGAAGAGCTACAAAAGGATCGCTCAAAACTGGGTAACTGGGCAACAAAATGGCAGATGAAATTCAATGTTGATAAATTCAAAGTAAGGCACATTGGAAAACATAATCCCAACTATACATATAAAATGATGGGGTCTAAATTAGCTGTTACCACTTGTGACGATCCAGCCCCTAGGGTCAGGGCAGAGTGGCCTATCGGTCACAGTCTATAAAGCTTCAGTGTGGGGCAGTGCAGCCTAGCAGCCGGAGTCTATGAAGCAGCCCTTTGGTGCAGGGCAGTGGGGCCCAGGAGCCAGAGTCTATAGAGCCACTGTGACAGTCTACACTACTAGGGTCAGGGTAGCATTGCTTAGTGGTTACAGTCTATAAAGCAGCCCTCCGGTGCAGGGCAGCGTGGCCTAGCGGCCAGTCTATAGAGCCACCCTTCGGTGCAGGGCAGTTTCTTTTGTGAGTAGTTTCCTCTGCCTCCACAGCTCTCTTGTGAGCAGTTTCTTCCCTGGCCATTTTTGCCTCCATAGTTCTCTTGTGGGCAGCTTCTTCCCTGGTAACCTGTTTATTGTGTTCTTTTATTCTTTCCTCAGCTTCAGATCTGGCTAATTCCAGTTTTTTCTGGACATCACTTTCTGTCATCCTATCTTAACTCGGAAAGTTAGAAAGAAAAAAAAAAACACTTGTGAATTCCCTTGTAGGAAGTTAACTACCCTGCCCCAGGCAGAGAAAAAAATCTCCAGCTGCTCCATAGCTTAAAAAAACACAAAACTCTCTCTGCTTTCTAAGCAGCCAAAAAAAAAAAGGGGGGGGGCAGGGAATTGCCCTTTTAAAATCCTACTGGGCTTTTAGTTCAAAAAGATCCCACTGTGCTGCCACCATATCAGGGTTCCTTCCCCACTCTGAACTCTGGGGTACAGATGTGGAGACCTGCATGAAAGATCCCCTAAGCTTATTTTTAAAAACTTAAGTTAAAATTTCCCCAAGGCACAAATTCCTTCCTTGCCTTAGTATCGCTGCCACCACCAAGTGATTTAAGCAAACATTCAGGGAGGGCCACTTGGAGCCCTACCTTCCCCAAATATCCCCCTATGCTCCTACACCCCCTTTCCTGGGGAGGCTTGAGAATAACATCCTCACCAATTGGTACAGATGAACATAGACCCAAACTCTTGGATCTTAAGAACAATGAAGAATCAATCGGGTTCTTAAAAAAAAAAAAATTTAATTAAAGAGAAGTTAAAAAAATCACCTCTGTAAAATCAGGATGGTAAGTACTTTACTAAATAACAAAAGACTCAAAAACACAGAGAATTTCCCCTCTAGGCAAAACTTTAAAGTTACAAAAACAGGACTAAACCTCCCTTTTAGCACAGGAAAAATTCCCAAGCTAAAATAAAAGGTAATCTAACCCGTTTCTTTTCTGCTATTACTTAACTATATTTGCAAGACTAGATGCTTAGTTCAGATATAGCTAGTCCTGCTTTGAGCAGGGGGGTGGACTAGATGATCTCCTCAGGTCCCTTCCAACCCTGATAGTCTATGATTCTATGTTTTAACGGTTAGGAGCCTATGGGAGGTCCACACTACCCACCAGATTGGCGGGTAGCGATCAATCTATTGGGGATCAAAATATTGCGTCTCATCTAGATGCAATAAATCAATCCCCAAATGCGCTCCTGTTGACTCCGGAACTCCACCAGGGCGAGAGACGGAAGCAGAGTCAATGGAGAGCTGCAGCCATCGATCCCGCGCCATGAGGACGGGAGGTAAGTCGAAATAAGATACATCGACTTCAGGTACGCTATTCCTGTAGCTTAAGTTGTGTATCTTATATCGACACCCCATCTCCCCAGTGTACACCAGGCCTATGAGATTAAACCTATCCTTAGGAAAAGAACTGAACACTACAAATACAAAATAAGATTAAAATTGATTATTCAAATCAAGATTGCATGCTTGCTGATGTAAATCATGGTTACAATCAGTGATTAAATGGCTTTGATTTAAAACAATATAACCTTTTACCTAAGGTCCTTATCTGACACACAGCACTGTACTATGAGCACCTCTGCACAGAGCCTCAAAACCCCATTGTGAGATGGAGAAGTGCTATATCCACAGTGTGGGGATGGGGAGCCAAGGTGCAGAGACTGAACAGCCCGCTCTGGATTGAGCATCCAGCACTAGGGGCCTCACACTGCAGGTTTTAGCTGTAGCAGGAGAAACACATTTAATGGCACATAAAATAAGAGATTAAAACTATCACCTCCCCCACCTCACCACTAGTTCAGTTTCCGACCCCTCCTGCCCATTATGCCTCCTCCGGCTCAGCTCCCCCACTAACTACAGTCCCCCAGCTCAGTTCCCCCTACTACTCCCCCCAGCTCAGCTCCCTCAGCTCCTCCTACTACTTCCCCCCTGGCTCAGCTCCCCCTCAGCCCCAGCTCCCCCTACTACTCCCCCTCTGGCTCAACTCCCTCAGCTCCCCCCACTACTCCCCCGGCTCAGCTCCCCCTCAGCCCCAGCTCCCCCCACTACTCCCGCTGGCTCAGCTCCCCCTCAGCCCCAGCTCCCCCCACTACTCCCCCAGTTCAGCTCCCCCTCAGCCCCAGCTCCCCCCACTACTCCCCCTCTGGCAGCTCCTCCCGCCACCAGCCTCCCCACTACTCCCCCGGCTGCAGCTCCCCCTCAGCCCCAGCTTCACTCCCCCACTGACTGCCGCTGGCTCAAGCTCCCCCTCAGCCCAGGCACTCCCCCCCACTAACCCTCCCGTCAAGTCACCCCTCAGCCCACTCCCCCCACTACTCCCCCTGGCTCAGCTCCCCTCACCCCAGCTCCCCCACTATCCTCCCGCTCAGGCCCCTCAGCCCCACTCCCCCACTAATCCCCTGGCACTCCCTCAGCCCAGCTCCCCCACCTAACTCCCCCCGCCACTTCCCCCTCAGCCCGCTCACCCACTACCCCCGGCTCAGCTCCCCCATCAGGCCCCAGCTCCGCGCCACTACTCCCCCGCTCAGCTTCCCCCAAGCCCCAGCTCCCCCCACTACTCCCCCTGCCACTCCCCCTAGCCCAGCTCCCCCACACTACTCACCCAGTTCACAAGCTCCCTCAGCACCAGCTCCCCCCACTAACTCCCCCTCTGGCGCAGCTCCCCCCACTCCTCCCCCGCCAACCCCAGCCTCCCCAATTACCCACACCGCCCCGGCTCACCCCCCCAAGACTCCACTATACCCCCGCCCCGTGCCCCCATCCGGCTCAGCACCGGCTCCTCTCAGCTCAATCCTCCCCCCCATTAACGGCACGGCCCCATTCACTGACCGCGCAGGAACTGCTGGCTCCTCAGCGAGGACAGTCACAATGACCAGATTCATCAGTGTGATCCTCCAAAGGGGGCGGGGCCGCGAGCAGCTTCTCGCGAGAATCAACGCAGGTATCGGTGCAGCAAGATGGCGGCGCCGGAGAGCAGGCGGGCGCTTCCTGGTTCCGGCGGAGAGCAGGTAGCGGCGCTGTGGCGGTGTCGCCGGGTCCTCTGGAGCCTTCCCCTTCCTGGGCCGGTGTCGGTTCCCGCGGGCCTCAAACCGCTTCTCCACGGGTTCGGCCCTTCCGCCGGGTCGGGCGCGCTCAGCCCCAACCTCCTTCCCGCCCCTGCCGCTGGGCTCTCGCTCTCCTCCGGGCTCGGCCCCTTCCCCGCCGGGCGGGCGGCTCAGCCCCCACCTCCTCCGCGCCCTGCCGCTGCGCTCCGCTCTCCCCTGGGGCTCGGCCTCCTTCCCCCGCGGGCCGGCGGCGTCAGCCCCACCTCCTCCCGCCCTGCCCCGCTGGGTCCGCTCTCCCGAGGTCGGCCCCCTTCTCCCCGCCGGCCGCGTAGCGGCTCAGCCCCCTCTCCTCTCCCCGCCCCTGCCCGCTGGGCTCCGCTCTCCCCGGGCTCGGCCCCTTCCCCCGCCGGGCCGGGCGGCTCAGCTCCCCACCTTAGCCCGACTCTGCTCTCCCTGGGCTCGACCCCCTTCTGCCCCCTCCCCCCGCCAGGCTTGGCCGTCTCAGCTCCTCGCTTCCTCCCTCCCCTGCCCTGGCCGTGTTCGGCTTCGCGGCTCGGCTCCACTCAGCCGGGCCCCCCTTACCCTCACTTGTCCCTAGGTCGGTCCCAGCTCAGCTCTGCACCTCCTCCCTTTCCCCCCATGCTCTGCTTCCTGACCCCCTCAGTCGCCTTCCTCGCCAGGCTGCCCCGACTCAGCTTCCAGCCTCCTCTCCCGCCTGGCTTCATCTCTCTGGACCGCCCCATCCCTTCTGTTAGGGCCCAGGTCCTTCAGTCCTGGAATCCATGGACGCTCCCGTGTTGTTTCCAGACTGGAGCTCTGGGCTCCCCCAGAGGCCCTGGTTGGGGGCTTGTCCTGCATAGCCAGCTGGGGGAACCACCTGGCCCTGCCCAACAAGTGGCCATTTCCCACCAGCAATACCAGATAATCTGCTGCCCTGTGCACTGCTTAGCAGCCCGTATCTGCTCCTCCCTCTAAAGCAGGTAATGAGTAATGGAACCGTCAGGGGGGCCCCAACTGCAGAGACCCAGCAGCAGAACCAGCCCCAGCAACAAGCTCCCAATGCCTGGCAAGTCATCAAAGGAGTGTTGTTCAGGTGAGTCCTGGCTGATTCCCCAGCTGCCCTGTGCTCAACACATATTAAAAACCTGATGTTAATTTCAATTTGGCCTCTGAGTCGCTTGCCCCTGGCTGTAGGTGCTGTGGCATTATTACAAATACATTTAGTAACAAAACATCAACAGATCCCATCTTATATTAAAAACTGCCATTCAGCAAGGGCACATTGACAACTAAAAACTCCCGCTCCTCTGGTCTCTTGAGAAACCCCACAGCCCAGCCGCTGCTGCAAGAGCAAGACATGTTCTGGTCTGAGACAAAGCTATAAAGTTGGGGTCATCTGCATACTGACAGCACTTCGCCCACAGTTCAACGTTTCACCCGCCAGCTCTGCCACCAGTCTCCTATCGCATAGAATGCTGCAGTCCCCTAACTGCATTGCCTAACACTAATCTCTGGGGCTCCTCCAGGTGGGAGGGAGAAGAACAGAGCCACCTGAGCTCAGCTTTTTCACTCTACCATGCACTGCAGTTGAGAGACTAATGCCTCATGATCTAGTATTGACACAGGCACCTCATCTGTATCCATTACTGAAAGGAGATAGCCGTGTCTCTGTACATACCCAGGTCACAGCCCTGGTTGTCAGTGGGAAGTGCGAGGCATTGAGCTACTTCAGAATGTCTCATCACAGCTTCTCCATTTCATAACCAAAAATGGAAATATGGGTATTAGTTAGTCTCTCCAGTGACAATCAGCATCGAGTGAGAGCTTTTCAGCAGAATCTGAAGAGATGCCTCCACTAGAGCAGTGAGCATCGTGCCCTTCTCTGAGTAGATGTTAGTGTTCTCAACTAGCCTTCAGCAGCACTGAAGGAGGAGATAAAGTATGAGTTGAGTAGAATGTTGTCCCAGGACATCCAGAATCTGAGTGAACAATGCTGGTCAAAATGTGACTGGAGAGAGCCAAGTGTGTGTCTCCTTCAGAGATTGTCCTGCTTCTATGGCTGCGGACAGTTCAAGCTAAATCTGCTCAGTTTTTTTGGGAACAGGAAGGCTTCACAACAGCCACTGTGTGGAAAGAATGTGATTAATCAGGTTAATTGTTAACCTGAAAGAAATTGTTGCTGGAGGTTTTGCAGATGTGGTAGAGTCAAAAAAAATTCTTTAACATTTGCACGGCCACTGTGAAAGAATATTTAAAAAAAAAAATGGACATACGTGATCAGCTTCAGATGAGATTTCTACCACTGGTGGTGATGGTGATGAGTAGTTTGTGTGTGAATTGAGAGTTGTGGGCTCTAATATTGTGACGAAAAAAGATGTGGAGAGTCAGGAGCATTGGAAATACAGGGGAAAAAATAAAGTCCCATGGGAACTGAAATAGCTTAGGTTAAAGATTCCCATACAGCTTGATGCTGTTTAGCTCCCAGCCCCCAGAGTTAGAACAAGTCTTTTACAGACTAGATAAGCTTTCCAGGCTGGTGTAGGCCCCTACCATGTTTCTAAGTTAACTTAATTCATTCAAGACTGGAACAGTCCTGTATTTAAGACAGGTTCCCAGGCTAACAGTCTTCTTAAATGAAACTCCAAGCTGGAGAGGCGATCCTGGCAATTACAGCCAGTAAAACCTAACTTCTGTACCAGGTAGATTGGTTGAAACTATAGTGAAGAGCAGAATTATCAGACATACAGGTGAAAATGCTTTGTCGGGGGAAGAGTCAATATGGCTTTCATAAATGGAAATCGTGCCTCACTAATCTGTTAGAATTCTTTGAGAGAGATCAACAAACATGTTGACAAGGGGGATACAGTGGATATAGTGTATTTAGACTTCCAGAAAGCCTTTGACAGGGGACCTCACCAAAGGGTCTTAAGCAAAGTAAGCAGTCATGGGATAAGAGGGATCCAATGGATCAGTAACTGGTTAAAAGATAGGAAGCAAAGGGTAGGAATAAATGGTCCATTTTAAGAATGGAGAGAGGTAAAAAGCAATGTCCTGCAGGGTCTGTTCAACAACCAGTGCTCTTCAACGTATTCATAAATGATCTGGAAAAAGGGGTAAACAGTGAGGTGGTAAAATTTGCAGATGATACAAAATTATTCAAAATACGTCAGTCCAAAGCAGACTGCGAAGACTTACAAAGGGCTCTCACTCAACTGAATGACTGGGTAACAAAATTGCAGGTAAAATTCAATGTTAAGTGCAAAGTAATGCACGTTGGAAAATATAATCCCAACTATACATGCAAAATGATGGGATCTAAATTAGCTGTTACCATTCAAGAAAGAGATCTTGGAGATATTGTGGCTAGTTCTCTGAAAACATCTGCTCAATGTGCGGCTCCAGTCTAAAAAGCTAACTGTTAGGAACTATTAGTAAAGGAATAGACTATAAAACAGAAAATATTATAATGCCTCTATATTAATCCATGGTATGCCCATATCTTGAATACTGTTTGCCAATCTAGTCGCCCCATCACTAAAAAGAGATATTAGAATTGAAAAAGATACAGAGATGGGCAACAAAAATGATTAGGGGCATGGAACAGCTTCCGTGTGAGGAGAGATTAAAAATAGACTGTCAATTAATTGCAGTTAACTGACGCAATTAACACAAAAAAAGCAATTGCGATTAATTGCAGTTTTAATTGCACTTTTAATTGCACTGTTAATAGAATACCAATTGAAATGTATTAACTATTTTTGGATGTTTTTCTACATTTTAAAATATATTGATTTAAATTACAACACAGAATACAAAGTGTACAGTGCTCACTTTTTGTTTTTATTACAAATATTTGCACTGTAAAAATTAGATATAGTATTTTTCAATTCACCACATACAAGTACCGTAATGCAATCTTTTCATCGTGAAAGTGCAACTTTAAAAGGTAGATTTTTGTTGTTACATAACTGCACTCAAAAACAAAACAATGCAAACCTTTGCAGCAGTCCCCAACCTTTTTTGTCTGGCAGGCACCAGACAGCGAGCCATGGAGGACTGTGGCGGTGGACAAGCATCCACCGAAATGCCGCTGACAAGCAGTGTCATCCAGTGGCATCGCCGCCGAAATGGCGCCAGCAACACCTCTAGATGACGCACTTTGTCGGTGGCAAGCAACGTCATCCAGAGGTGTTGCTGCTGAAATGCCACCAAATTTTGGCAGCATTTTGGCAGATGCTCGTCCGGTGGCCAGTACGCGGGCGCACGTAGACTCCCCGGCGGGCGCCATGGCGACCCCTGCTTTAGAGCCTACAAGTCATAGAATCATAGAACTGGAAGGGACCTCGAGAGGTCATCTAATCCCATCCGCTGCACTCAAGGCAGGACTAAAGTATTATCTAGACCAGCATTTTCCAAACTTTTTTGCCCACGAAACACTTTTTAGCCTGTTACAGAACGCTTATAATATTATTTTGTAGTCATTTGGTTTTCAAATAAAAAATTATTTATGCTCAAATATATTTTATTTTGTAAAACAAAGCAAAAATACAAATTTAAAATAACTTGAACTAACAATTTCTAACTGGAAAGCGCATATAAAGTAGTACAAAAATCAAGTACAAGAGTCAAAATTAAAGTGTTCTATTTAAAAAAACCTATTTTTATATATACACAAACACCAAACAAATTAGATTTTTACTAGGAAAATCTATTTTTATAAAAAAAGATACAAATTTGGATTTAATGGAATTGGTGTTCCTGCGTTTTTCTGTCACAGATTCGCTTAATATTAGGAATAATGCTCGCAAGTTGAATCCTCATGTCAGGCGCAGAGTCAAGTCTATTCCTATATTGGTTTATATTGCAGTATAATACAAAAATCCTGTCTCTCACAAATAAGTTGTCGCAAAAGGAAGAACCACTCAAACTGCGCATTTAGCCACATTAGGGTGCTCTTCTGATAGGCTGCTCCAAAAATTATTCAGCGAGAGATCCTTAAACTTCTGTTTCAAATCAGAGTCAGAAATTAAGTCAGTTAGGCTTTCATAATCATATGCAGTAAAGCCGACTAGTTTGGCTGTAATTACAAACGGATTTCGAACCCAAGCATTATCATCAGTAGTTGTAGAAAAATATTCTAATAAAGAGGCCTACAAGCCATGTAAGTGCTGTAAAATGAGGCTGGAAACTTCATGGACTGTAGAATTTATTTCAGTCAGAATTTCATGGACTGTAGGGAAGCAGTTGAAGTTATTTTCTTCAACTGAAGATGCCCAACATTCCAGTTTCTTTTTTAACAATGAAATTTTATCCATTGTAGTAAAAATAGTCACTTTCTTTCCTTTCAGCGACAGATTAATCTCATTTAATTTTGCAAAAATATCTGCAAGATATGCAAGTCTCATTAGCCATGAGGAATTTGTCAGACAGTCATTAAATTTTCCTCCTGAATTATCTGAAGTGAAGAATACCAGTAGTTCACTGCGAAGCTCAAAAAGCCTCGCAAGCACTTGTCCTCTGGATAGCCACTTTGCTTCTGTATGTAAAAGAAGCACTTTGTGCTGACTACCCATTTCCTCACAAACAATTTTAAATAACCTGGATTGAAGTGGTCAAGATTTGACAAAATTGATAATTTGTACTGCTTCATCAAGCACAATTTTCAGATATGCTGGTATTTTTTTAACTGCAAGTGCTTGTCTATGTAAAACACAATGGTTCTTAGTGCTTTCTAGTGCCATACTTATGATTCGCGTTACAGCTCCCTTCATCTTCCCGATCATTGCTAGAGCACCGTTAGTACATACATCAATACATCTTCCTCAACCAGTTTCATGCTTTCTGATAAAATTGTTAATGCAGTTGGATATTTCTTCTCCAGTTGTGTTGCTTTGCAGAGATTCACATAAGAGCAGGTCCTCTTCAATAATATTATTAAACCTATATCGGACAGATACTAGTAGCGCAGCAAGTCCTGAAACGTCAGTGGAATCATCTAACTGCAGTGAATACTCATGGCAAATTTTCAGTCGGCAAACTAGCTCTTTTTCTATGTCATCAGCAAGATCTTTAATACAGCATGCAGCAGTATTATTTGACAACTGTACAGCATCAATTTTTTTTACCAGACTGCTTGCTCAACATGCGCATTACAATATCTTTCGCGCAAGGCTTTATAAGCATTTCTCCAATAGTGTGAGCTTCTCCGGCAAGTGCTGTACGGTAACTTACTCGATAAGATGCCTCTGTTGCACTTTTATTGTCTGTTTTAGCAATTTTAATCATTGAAAGTTTACAATTTCCAAGTGAGTCACGCTTCCTCTTGAAAAAATTTATATCTTTGTATTCAGCATGCTTGGTTTCCAAATGCCTACGAAGTTTAGCAGGAGCCAATGAACTGTTTGCTAGTATTTTGTTTCACACAACGCACTGCGCATCAAGAACATTTTTATTTCCAACACACACAAAACCGAAAGACAAATAACTTTTATCATACTTTCATTTCGGTCTTTTTTAACACCTGCTTCTTGTTTCTTGATGTACTTCAGTGGAAATTCTTTCACCTTGGATAACTCACTAGTACTAACAGATTTTTCGGCAACAAAAGACTGTGATTGTTCATCCTGTCTTTGAAGTGTCACAGTAGTTTGCTTGTTTATTTTGGCCACAGTTGGAATACCAGAAGAATTTGCTTTTTGTTTCTAAGTTCCTTCTTTTAGCCACAAATCCATGGTGATTAGGTTTAGTAACAATATTTAGAAATACTGATTTTTTTCAAGTTTTTTTGTCACAAATATTTATATTGTTTTGAGCGAAGCTAGTTTAGTTGTGCTTATCATACACACAGTAAAGACCCACAGGTTTGAACATATTGAGTGAATGTTATGTTCAACATGGCGTAAAGAGAATGGTGTGTGCATACCACTGCAGTTCGCGCAGCCTGGAGCGGAAGGGGTACGACGTCACTAACTGAAACATGCCCAAAAGGGGTAGATGTGCCACATTCTCTTTACGCCATGATATTCAATACAAGATCTATCAATAACTGGAAAAAGTTTTATGTTAAATTATAGTCATTCAAAGAATTGTAAACTACACTTCAAATATGCCAAATTTAAAATAAAAAATAATTTAAAGACCCTTTTTTCTAATTATGATTCTTTCATGGAACACCTATTCACATTGTGCGGAACACAGTTTGGGAAACACTGATCTGGACCATCCTTAACAGGTGTTTGTCCAACCTGCTCTTAAAAATCCCTAATGATGGAAATTCCACAACTTCTAGAGGCAGTTTATCACAGTGCATAACCACCGTTGCTGCAGTCTTAGCCCATTGCTGTTTGTCCTATCCTCAGTAGTTAAGAACAACAATTTTTCTCCATCCTCCTTGTTAACAACCTTTTATGTACTTGAAAACTGTTATATCCCCTCTCAGTCTTCTCTTCTCTAGATTAAACAAACCCAATTTTTTCCATCTTCCATCATAGGTCATGTTTTCTAGACCTTTAATATTTTTTGTTGCTCTTCTCTGGACTTTCTCCAATTTATCCACATCTTTCCTGAAATGTGTCGCCCAAAACTGGACATAATACTCTAGTTGATCCCTAATCAGCGTGGAGTAGAACAGAAGAATTACTTCTTGTGTCTTGCTTACAATGCGTTACACTGACTGATATTTAGCTTGTGATCCACTATGACCCCTAGATCCCTTTCCGCAGTACTCCTTCCTAGGCATTCATTTCCCATTTTGTCTGTGTGCAACTGATTGTTCCTTCCTAAGTGGAGTATTTTGCATTTGTCCTTATTAAATTTCATCCTATTTACTTCAGACCATTTCTCCAGTTTCTCCAGATCATTTTGAATTTTAATCTTATCCTCCAAAGCACTTGCAACCACTCCCAGCTTGGTATTGTCTGCAAACTTTAAGTGTACTCTCTATGCCATTATCTAAATCAATGATGAAGATATTGAACAGAACTGGACCCATGACTGATCCTTACAGGACCCCACTTGTTATGCCCTTCCAGCATGACTGTGAACCACTGACAACTACTCTCTGGGAACGATTTTCCAAGCAGTAATGCACCCACCTAATAGTAACGCCATCTAGGTTGTATTTCCCTAGTTTGTTTAGGAGACAGTCATATGAGACAGTATCAAAAGCCTTGCTAAAGTCAAGATATACCACATCTAACGGTTCCCCCCCCATCCACAAGGCTTGTTTCCCTGTCAAAGAAATCTATCAGGTTGGTTTGGCATGATTTGTTCTTGACAAATCCATGCTGACTGTTATTTATCACCATATTATCTTCTAGGTGTTTGCAGATTGATTGCTTAATTATTTGCTCCATTATCTTTCCAGGTACAGAAATTAAGCTGACTGCTCTGTAATTCTTCAGGTTGTCCTTATTTCCCTTTTTATAGATGGGCACTCGATTTGCCCTTTTCCAGTCTTCCGCACTGTCTCCCTTCTTCCATGACTTTTCAAAAATAGTTGCCAATGGCTCAGATATCTCCTCAGTCATCTCCTTGAGTATTCTAGGGTGCATTTCATCGGGCCCTGGTGATCTGAAAACTCTTAACTTGTCTAAGTAAGTTTTGACTTGTTCTTTCCCTATTTTTAGCCTCTGATCCTACCTCATTTTCACTGTCATTCACTATGTTAGATGTCCAGTCGCCACCAACCTTCTTGGTGAACACCGAAACGAAGAAGTCATTAAGCACCTCTGCCGTTTCTGCATTGTCTGTTACTGTCTCTCCCCCACCCCTCATTGAGTAACAGGGCTACTCTGTCCTTGGTCGTCTTCTTGCTTTTAATGTATTTGTAGAATGTTTTTCTTGTTTCCTTTTATGTCCCTAGCTAGTTCTATCTCGTTTTGTGCCTTGGCTTTCTAATTTTGTCCCTACACACTTGTGTTATCTGTTTATATTCATCCTGTGTAATTTGACCAAATTTCCACTTTTTGTAGGACTCTTTAGAGTTTTAGATCACTTAACATCTCCTGGTTAAGCCAGTTTGGTCTCTTGCCATACTTCCTATCTTTCCTACACAGTGGGGTAGTTTGCTCTTGTGCCCTTAATGTCTCTTTGAAAAACTGCCAACTGTCTTCAGTTGTTTTTCCCCTTAGACTTGATGAGTCTTAGGCCATACTTACAGGATGGGGGACTCTATTCTGGGAAGCACTGACTCTGAAAAAGGTTTGGGGATTGTGGAGGATCAGCTCCTATGAGCTCCTAGTATGACACTTGGTCCAGAAGAGCTAATGCAGTGGTCCCCAGCCTTTTTGTCTGGTGGGCGCCGGACGAAGGACGACTGCGGCAGTGGAGCACCCACTGAAATGCCGTTGAATTTCGGGGGCATTTCAGCGACGATGTCTCTCGACACTGCTTGCTGTCAACAAGTGACGTCATCGAGCGGCGTCGCCCCCGAAATTCGGGAGCGATGCCTCTCGATGACACCACTTGTCGACGGAAAGCGGCGTCATCGAGAGGCGTTGCTGCCGAAATTCAGGGGCAACACCTCTCGATAACGTCACTTGTTGGCGACAAGCATCGTCATCAAGAGGTGTCCCCACCAAAATGCCGTTGAAATTCGGCGGCATTTCGGTGGGTGCTCTCCTGCAGGCCAGGACACGGGCGCATTAAGATGCACCCGCGCACATCGAGTTGGGGACGCCTGAGCTAATGCAAGTCTAGGATGCATAAATGGGAATCTCAAGTAGGGTAGAGGTTCTTTTATGTCTGTATTTGACACTGGTGACTGCTGCTGGAACCCTGTGTCCAGTTCTGTTGTCTGTAATTCAAGAAGGATGTTGATAAATAAGAGAGGGGTCAGAGAAGAGCCATAAGAATGATTCAAGGATTAGAATACATGTATTGTAATGAGACTCGAGCTGAATCTATTTAGCTTAATAAAGAGAGACTTAAGGGGCAATTTGATTAGTCTATGAATATCTACATGGAGAACAAATATTTAATAATGGGCTCTTCAGTTTATCAGCGAAAGGTCTAATGTGATCCAATAACTGGAAGTTGAAGCTAGACAAATTCAGATTGGGCCAGTGAGAGTAATTAACCATTGGAATAATTTACCAAGGGTTGGGGATCTCCGTCACTGACCATTTTAAAATCAGGATGTTTTTCTAAAAGTTCTGTTCTAGCAATGGTTTTGGGGCAGTTCTCTGGCCTGTGGTATATAGAAGGTCAGACTGGATGATCACAATGGTCCCTTCTAGCTTTGGAATCAATTAATCTTCCTGCCCCCAAAGAAGTTACAATCAAAGACAGACATGATACAACATAGTAGATTCCAGAAACCGATGGGGAAGTGTGAGGCACCAGTGAGACAATTCTGATCAGCCAGATGAGCTGTGGTCACAGCTGTTGTTTTTTGTCTTGTACACATTCTCTGTGCTTTGTCTTGTCCTGCTACAACCCACAGGCTTGAGGACTTGACTTGCTCTCCACCCTGCCCTCAAGTCTCTGCATATCCAGCACATGGTAGCGTTGTGCTCCCCCCGAGTCACCTTAAGGTGGCAATGACATGGCTATAGTGGGCAGCAGACTAAGGATCTCCACCAGAGGCGGCAGAATCCAAACTCCCCTGTGATTTCCACTGCCCACCATTTTCTAAGGAGCTCTCCCCCATCTGCCCCACCCCACCCTTTTTTAGCTTCATAGGCCCTTCATGCCCTGGCCTTCCCTCTACAAAGCACCCAGCCTCCTCAAAATAACCCACCTCCTCATGCCACGTTCTCAAAGGAGGAATTTATTTTTTCCCTGACACCACCAGGATCATGTTCTTACTCTTTCACATGGTGCTCTGACTCTCGTCTGCTTTGGCAGACTCTCATCGGAAGTGATCACCACTCAGCTTCCTGCCCATGGGCCAGGAAAAAGATTCATTGAGCCAGGAGAGAACTAAATCTTCGGCCACTTTGCTTTCCTGAAAAATCCTGGGATTCGAACAAACCTATCTAGTCGCAGGGGTAGTAGAGTTGGAGGGTTGTTCCACGCATGGGCCAGGCTGGCATGTGGAATAGTAAGGGCTCTGAGGGTATGTCTACACTGCAGTAAAAGACCTGTGGCACATCCGTCTCTGGCACATCAGCTGACTTAGGCTCAAGGGCTTGGGCTGCAGGGCTATAAAACTCCAGAAGGGGAGAGGGTCTCAGAGCCTAGGCTCCAGCCTGTGTGGCTACACTATTTTTAGTCCCACAGCTTGAGACCATCAGCCTGAGCCCACTGACCTGAGCTCTGAGACTTGGTGTTGTGGGGTTTTTTTTTAATCAGGGTGTAGGTGTACTCTGGGGCTTGCACTGTTGTAGCGAGGGTGGAGACAGCAGGTGAGATGAGAGTAGAGCAGGGGCCTAGAGGGTAAAGGGTGGAAGTTTACATTCAACAGAGCAGATGTGGGAATTCAGCCCAGTGACTCGGAGGGGGCTGACTTGGGCTGGTCAGATAAAGAAGTTGAGCTTGGAATGTGGCACTCAGAGTAGATGCGAGACTTGCAGGACACAAATTTCAGCACGCACCTTCAGTGTCTGAAGTGTCCTGCCTCTCTTGGTTCTGTGTCTTTAACACATTTTTAACAAGTTTTTTGTGGCTAACTGCTCTAGAAAATAAATTCCTACCTGCGAAGTCTTTGGTGTAACTATTGGCTATGTAACTGGCATACCTCTGTGGTACTGAACCTTGAAAGAATTGGAACTTTGAACTTTTCAACTTATTAAGGCAAATTAGCTTGCAGAAGGGCTGGCAGTAAGGACTTTCCACTTGGAAGTGTGCAACACATAGTTAGCTGTTTCAGTGTTAAGTGTACAAAATCCATTGTAATACCTACTTGGCATGCCCCCTCTTAGCTCAAAGGGCTGAGTAGCGTTTGATAGGCTGTAGTTCAAAAGGAATTATCTTGGGGCAGTTCTCTGGCTTATGCTATACAGGAGGACGGACTAGTTGATTGCAGTGGTCCCCTCTGGCCTTGGAATCTGGGGATCTACTAGGTAGGGATCCAGTATTGCAGATTTCTGTGTGATTAGGGGTTCTCTCAGTCCCTGGTATCGCTATAGTTTATTTTCAAGCGTCAGCACAGCCTTCTATAGGTGCATTTAGGTTTGGGGTACTTAACTGAAAGCTGACTTCACTGCCAACTTCTGTGGACTGTGTATCCCAGTAAATTCTCACTTACTCTATTGCCTTGTCCTGTCGAACGGTGTGAGAATTCGTTGGGCACCTCTCACTTATGTGGCTTTTTCATGGACTATTTGGACGGCTGAAGAGGTTTGTTAATGCAGAGCTCAGGTTGCCTGGTGGATGCTGCCTTGTACCCTTCCAGAATGTGGAGAAAAGCTGAACTTAAAACTTCTGAAAACCAGGAGCTACAAATGTAACCCCTTGTTCAGGGTCTTGTCGGAAACTAGGCAACTACTGTTCTGGTTTTTAGTTGTTTGGCTGTGAATTTCGTTTGGTCTTCTCTTGAAGTGGTGGTGACAGTGAAGAGGTTATGACTATGGGGCACCTGCGGGGTTGGGGCATATGGGAGCCTCCTGCTGGGCACACGTTGCTCCTTCTCAGCTACCAACGCTGCCCAGCCTCTCTGTGGTAGAACTAGAAGGGCCAGAGGGAGGAGGGAAAGTGGTGGTAGAGGGGCTATGAAGAGTACATCTACCAGCTAGAGACAGCAAGTGGCAGGAGAAACTTGGGATTCCATATTGGAGCCTAACATAGGGGTCCATGTTCTGCACACCCATATGAGGCTTGCAAAGGTGTGAAATGGCTCGTTCATCTCACTGGGTGTTCTCTCAGCTCTTTGTGTCGATGTCATGTACTGAGCATACTTGGTTTTAATTTCCAGCACAGTCCTAGTCAGTTTTTCATAGTGTTGCTCAGCAGGAGTCTGTAACCGTGAACTGGCACAGAACCAGTTTGCCTTGGCTGGGCCTCATAACCACAGTCTGTAAGTCTGAGAAAGCAACGTGACTGAGAGAAACCGGTGAAAGCTTCTTCTTTACAGAACTGGCTGGCCATACAGCAAGCACAGTCCTCCTAGCAGATCTGTCAGCACTTCAGTTGAAGGCTTGGGGTGTGGGGCTTCTGTTATGTGATTAAGGGGGGCATTTGGCTGTGTCAGAAGGATTGGGTAAAATGTCAGTGTTAATTCACTCCTCCTCTTTCTTCCATAGGATCTTTATCATCTGGGCGATCAGCAGTTGGTTCCGTCGTGGGCCGGCACCACAGGATCAGAGTAGCGCTGGCGGAGCACCCCGCGTTCCGAGCCGCAACCTTTTCCCTAAAGACACTTTAATGGTAATGGTGAAAGGAGCAGGCCTGTTAGCTGACCCAGGTTCTGAGCAGGGGTAGCCATTGCAACTGCATGGATATCAGACAGTTGTTACGGCCAATCTCAGAGGTAGGGCAAATATGGCCTCATGCTGTGTCTGTATCATCCTGTCCTAGGAGGATAGTAACTAGTGCTTGGGGCAGCGCACTAAGACTAGAACTCTGGGAAATGAACCCTGCACTGCACTGTGTGTAAGTCATGTCACCTCAGTGCCCCTACTTGGAAAATGATACCATCTCCCGGGGTGGGAAGACTGAATTAGTCAATGTACCTGACACAGGCCAAAATCCTCAAGATGCTCTAAAAGGGCAGTATGGGTCTCCTATGTTGCACAGAATTGCAGAATCCACCCTGTATCATAAATGTCTTCCAGAATCTCAGCTTTCCTTTTAAAAAACCAAAAAAACAGCTTCTAGCCCTTGTGGGTGTGAAAATAACCTTGAAAAAGCGAATGATGCAATGGAGGGGAGAGGACTAATTCTGGGAAGGGGAACATGGTAGGGAGACTGTTTCTAGGAAGAGTTTGGGAGGAAAGGGCTGTTTTGATGGGCAGGCGGGGAGGTCATGCTTTGGTACATGTAACTTTGTGCAGCTGATGAATTCCAAAGGCACGGGCATTTTTTTCAGTGTATTCTGATTGTAGTGAACTCAGCTGAGTTATGTGGGCCTAGTTCCAGGTCCCACTGGGATTTTGCCATAAATAGAATCTAGGGGTGGGGAGTTCATTTCCCTTTCTTCTGCTCCCAAGGGTGTCTCCAATTCCCAGCCTGCTACATAGTCACTGCTCCTCTCGCTCCATATTGGTCTTCTCCCAGGGTAAAGGCCCCTTCCTGAGCAGCCTTGTTTCTTGATGCTGAAGGTTGGCATAGAGGGAACCTAGCAACCCCTTTCTCTCCTGCATATAAACTAGCCCAGATACCTTCCTGTCCCTCTTGGGCATGGCCAGGTGGGAGCTGCTGCAGCCACTGGGATCGTCCCTGTGAGGGAAGGGCAGTTTGAGTATCAGTGCACCTGAGAGGTGGTCTCACAGCCAGAAGGGCAAGCAGTGCAGCTGCTGCAGAGGGCTAGATTATGAGCTGAAGGAAGCAGCACTTGTAGGAACGCTAGGGAGCAGCTAGGGAGTGGGAAAACCCAGGCCTGGCTCTCAGATGGGGAATTGAAGTGGTACTCCTGAGGGCATTCTGCACCCAAAAAAAAAAGAAATTCTTCATACTATTTTAAAATTTTACAAATTTTATTTGTCAAATGAATGTGGAGGCTCCAGCATGGCATTGGGGACCACAGGCCACTGGCTGCATGGAGGTGGGTGATCTCTCTGCAACTCCCCCGTGACATGAACTCAGTGGTGAGGCTGCACCCGACCCAGATGCAGCACAAGGACCATGGCTGCCCCAGAAATACCCCAGAGCCCTGCCCCTCTGTGCCAGGTGCACCAGGTGTGAGCAGGCAGGCTCAGCTCGGCAGGATCCAAATGTGGAGGGGCTTAGCATGGGGGGGGATCCTGGTGTGGGTTGAGAGGGTTCAGTGTGGGGCAATCTGGGTGCGGGCAGCTCAGTGGGAGATCTGGGTGTGGGGTGGATCTGGGTGCAAGGGTAATGGGACTCTGCAGAGGGGTCAGGTGAAGGTAGTTGGAGCTCAGTGGGGTTGAGGGGTCTGGGGTGTGTGGAATAGCGCTCAGCAGGGAGGTCTGGGTGTAAGGGGTTCAGTGTGGGGTCCAGAAGCTGGGGGAGTGGGGATCTAGGTGGGGGGGGGGTGAGACTTGGAGGGAGGGTCTGGGTATGCAGGAGTCTGGATGCATGGGGGTTGGGTGGATGGGGGAGCATCTTCCCCATACTGTGATCCCTCCCCCTGCAGCTGACGAGCGGTGGGTGCAAAAAGGATGTTGGGGGAGGTGTTTGCAGAGCTTCTTGAAGACTGGGGAGAAATCTGGGGGTGGGTCTGACCCAGCCCTGGAGGCTGTGTGGGGGAAGAGGAAGTCCTGTCCTGCCCAGCTGAGCCCAGCACAGTGTAGGAGCCACCAGCTGGGTCTTCCCCAGTCCTGTCCTCTGCCCTGCAGTGATTTACCTCTCTGCTGGCTTCCCTGGGCACCCAAAACATACTGCTGGGGAGGGTTACATGACAGCTCTTGTGGATTCCCTTTGCTTTCCTGTCAGAAAGCAAAGGGAATTCAAGTCATTGTGGGATATGAATTCTGCACATGTGCAGTGGCACAGAATTCCCCCAGGAGTAAAGCGGGAATGAGAAGAGACAGGTGGGGAAGAGTGAGAACGTGTAGGAGTGAGAACGTGTAGGAGTGAGGGAAATGAGTGAGAGGTTTAAAGGGCAGAAAAATGGGAGCCAGTGGAGATATCTTGTCCTGAGTGTGCAAAGAACACCCTGGTCCCCAAACCACGGTTTTCTGGCTAGTGGTTTTGAGCCCTTAAATAACTTCCTTCCATTAATGGATAGGAGTCTGGAAGAATTCTTTCCAATTCCTATCCATGGTGGGACGCAGAGAAGGATGTGGTAGGGAAACATTCTTCCCCCAGCAATCAGCCAGGTGCTGGTTAGGAGACTTGGGGGCTCAAGCTCTGAAGTTTGAGCAGCTTGAGGAGGAGGGAAGTGAAAACAGAATTCTGGGAAATGAACCCTAACCTGCCACTGTCAGATTCCTGTGGCCTTTATTCGAGCAGCCCTGGAGCTGAAGTAGTGGAGGTTTGAAAGCTGGGCTAGCCCTTACTGGGGAGCAGTGTCTTGCCTCTTTCCAGAGTACTCTGGGTTTGGACATCACACACTGAGCACATCCAGCAAAGTTTGTAACGTGTTCACCCATGGACTTTGCTCCCTGTCAGCTCCGTGCTTCTCGCAAATCAGCACTTCCCAAATGGGTCTGTGCCAACAGGCTCTGCTATGGGGCTGGGACACTGCAGGTTCACCATTTTCTTCCGCTGACTGACCATGCATGTCACCCCGGTTTTGTGCAGCTGCACTCACTTCCTGCCCGCACATCATCCCCTCCTCCCTCATTTTCACACTGGGTAAACAAAGCACCAAGAGGACTTGTCAAAAGTCACGTGGGAAACTTGTGGCAGACCAGTGTCAAGCTGCAGTCTTTTGTCTCCTAGGCCTGTGCCTCTAACCATGGCCGCGAGTATTTGGCTCTTGCTGCAGAATTGGGCTCAGAATCTCAGCTCTCATTTTTTTTTAAATGTATGTTTCTAGTCGTATAACCTTAAAACTGAGACAAGCAGAAACTGCCGCTGTGATGCCAGTGCAGGGCTGCAGAGAGCCAACAAAATAGCTCTAAGGTGTAAATCCCCATTCACTCAGGACCCTATGGACTCCAAGGTTCTGCACCTTCAAACTTAGAGTGTTTCCAAGATGTTGCAGAGTTGTGTTTTGCTGTGGGTTTTGCTGTGACTGAGTGCTGATGTTTTGTCCTGTCTCCCTGCTCTGTTGGATCCTGTCTGCACCCGCCTTTTGCTCTGCAGCATTCCCCACGAGTGGAGAGTTAACTGGATTCCAGCATATGTTTCCTGCACTGCTCCATGGGACCAAGCTGTAGGGATCAAGTGCAAAAGTTGGGGGCTAGTTGGCAACAGGGAAGCTGGAAGTGCAGGTGATGACCAGGGCTGTCTGGTTCAGCAGCTGAGACCCAGGGAGATGAGACAGTGAGGTTGGCTCTGTTCCCTTCTGCCTAGAGGGAGGTGTTTGCCATGGGGGTTGTCCCACTTTGACATCGAATATGTGGTGCCCTGCCCCTAATCCTCTACTCCACGATGCAGCTGAAGCAGGGTGTTCATTCATTGTCTCCAATTTCTTAACTTTAAAAGGGACGAGATAACGCTAGTGCATTTCCTGCTGTAGGTTGGCTCTCGCGTTTTGAAGTCTGTTGTTGGACAGTGTCATAAGCATGTAGATTTGCAGCAGTTCTGAGTGGCACTGTGGCCTCAGAGCATAGACAGATTTGTCACATCACAGAACTTATTCCATGTTCTCTATCTTAGGCCTGGTCTACACTAGAATTTTACATCGATATGGCTGTGTCTTGGGGTGTGACATCCACACCCTGAGAGGCATAGCTATACCAACATAAGGCTATGTCTACACTAGCACTCTCGTTGCTAAAACTTTAGCTGCTGAGGGTGTGAAAAAACACCCCCAAAGAACAAAAGTTTTAACGACAAAAAGAGCTGGTACGGACGGCGCTACTCCCGGTGACAAAGCTGCTGCCCCTTGTTGGGGGTGGTTTTGTTCTTTCACAAGGAGAGCACCCTCACGATGATAAAGAACAGCCACACAGCGCATCTGGCAATGGCACGGTGGCAGCAGCACAGCTGTGCCATTATAAGGTGTGCTGTGTAGACGTAGCCTAACTCCAGTGTAGACAGCGCCAGGTTGATGGAAGAATTCTAGCCTAAATACCACCTCTTGCAGGAGGTGGATTGCATGCACCAATGGGAGAATCCCTCCCGTCAGTGACAGTAGCATCTACACTGAAGTGCTTTATGTAAAAGCCCTTAAGGCTTGTCTACTTAGGAAAGTGTTTGCAGTTGTACAGCTATAATTAAACCACCACTGTAACTCCTTGTGCAGACACTCTTATTCCAGAACAAGAGTGGTTTTTTTCAGGTTAGTTTAAACCCCTTCCCAAGCAACATAAGCTAAATTAAAAAAGGCCCTGTTCTATGGGAATATGAATGTGTCTGCGCAGGGAGTTATACTGGTATAACTATAGCTGTTTGTATTCAGACCTTAGCTTATACTGGTATAACTTTTCCATGTAGACAAGCCCTTAGTGATTCCATAGCTAACCTGCTCAGTTTACAGATATAGAGCTGTTTTCCTTGCAAACCCATCGTGGGATCTGAGAGTCAAGCTGGGGTCTTTCTGGCTCAGCAATAAAGATTGTACAGTCATGTAAACTTTTGCAACCGTGTTGCCCTGCGTGGATCACGTAGTTATGACAGAGGCTAACTGCCAAGTCCTGCCATGCAGCTAAAGATCCTGATGGCACATGAGCCACAACAGACTCCCAATTCCCCTCTCATTCCTGTGCTGCCTCTGCATGGTTAACAGGAGTCAAAAGCGGGAGAAACTTACGTTAGGCAGCAGTGCTACGTCTTTTGTCTTGTGAGCCATCTGCTGAGTCAAAAGGGCTCACTTGTCAGAGCAGAACTGCACTTCACAGGTAAGTAAAACAGCACTTCAGTTGGAGTTCCGTCCAGGGTGACTATCTGCTCCTGGGAGTATCCCCTTTCACACACCCTCCCTCTGCTATTTTGATGTCACCATCATCCTGAACTGCCTGCCAGAAGCAACCCTTCTCTCTTCTCCCTGCAGGATCTTCATGTTTATATCTCAGAGCATGAGCACTTTACAGATTTTAATGTCACCTCAGCACTGTTTTGGGAGCAACGGGACCTTGTCTATGGTGACTGGACCGGTGGTGAGAATGCGGATGGGTGCTATGAACGCTATGCAGAGTTAGACATTCCTGAGGTTAGTACATAACTGTGATTTCTCTCTTTCTAGGTGGTTTTTCTCCTGACACTGGATAATGGGCCACAGAATGGAGCACTGACTTGGAGATGAGTTGTTTTCTCCCCTCTTTTGCTCTGTCCTCCTCCTTTTAAGGCCTTAGATGAAATGCTTAGGCTAAGGCATTGCAGGCTTTCCCTCTGCAGCCTTCAGGGATCTTATGGAGTGACTGAACTTTCCATAAGTAAGGTGTAGCTGGCATTGTATTGCAGGCCTGAGTTTCACTCTCCTGATTTGGCCAGCAATAAACTCCCCTGCCTGCAGTGTCCTTTCTGTCCTTGTGTTCCAGAGCAGGAGTCAGATGCTGAGGTGTACCTGCACAAAGCATTGGTCAGCTTGCAAAACCAGCCCCATTTTCTTATTTGCAAATGGGTGCGGTCTTTGGTTGGTGACGAGCTGCTGCTCTGCCAGTAATGGTGAAGTCTAGAACATTACCTAGGGAGGTAGTTTTTAAGGTCAGGATTGACAGCGCCCTGGCTGGGATGTTTTAGTTGGGAATTGATCCTGCTTTGAGCAGGAGGTTGGACTAGATGACCTCCTGAGGTCCCTTCCAACCCTGATAGTCTGATTGCCTGATCTTCTTTTATTCAAACCCAGCCATCTCTCTCTGCCTATATGACTAAAACTCTCACCCAGGCCCCTCATGTCCCATCCTGACTCTGGTTCCTTGCTACCTCTGGCCTGTTCAAAATGCTGTTGTTGAGATAGTGTTCCTGGTACATCAGTTGGACTGTTACTCTCCCTCTTCCATTTGCTTCGCTAGCTCCCCCTTTCACCTTGTGTCAGACTTCAGCTGCACACTATCACTCTTCAGGGCCCTCCTCCTAGCTGTTACTGTTTGCTAGCAAGTGGGCTCCTGCCACTCCTCCTGCAGTGTCTGCCTCAATAGCCTGCCTATCTGTAGCTCCCTTAGTGCTTGCTTCTGGGCTGTAAGTAGGCATGGATCATCATCTCTAAATTGGTCTGTAAAGCCACTACCCAATCTTTCTCCAGAACCCTCCTAAAAATCTGCTGCTGCAAGACACTCACCACTGCAGTGGCAGACAAATGGCCCTTGGGGATTACCAAGGCCTGGCTTGGTTGTCTTTTACTTTTTAATCTTTTAAACATTTAAAAAAAAAACAATCCAAAGTTACTTGGAGCCGCTGAGTGGGCTGGGCTGGGCTGTGGGTAGAGCCAAAGATAAGATGTGGTGGGGCCAAGTTGCAAGGGGAGCCATTGAGGTGGTGGGGCCATGTGATTCCATCGCTGTTCTCAACTTCTCACCCACATTCTCTTTTTTTATGCCCACTTGGACTTGTGTGCTATTAAGCTGCATGTTTTTCAAACCATCCATGCCTGAACGGTTCCCACGCGATGGGACTTCATCTCCCTCAGGCCCCATGGTGTTACTGTAATACAGAACAGTCTTATTCATCTGTCACAGGTTCATCTCTTGAGTAACCCCAAAAGCTTTAATACTTTGCAGCCTCTGTATGGTTAAGAGTGAGCTCCTGCCTTTCTTATAGCCAGACAGTGCATGGGAAACCTTCTTTAGCCATTCATGAGTAGACAAATAGCATTCCAAGAGCAGCCACTCCCAGTGTTCATATGTATTATGCACAGAGCTAATTTATGGGCAAGGTTGTCTTTTGTTCCAGGTTTGTACAGCACCTTGCGCAACAGGGTCCTGGTCCATTACTGGGGCTCCTTGGCACTGTAGTAATATAAACAAACAGCAGACTGGAGTAGGGAGGCGTGGCCCTTCCCTGGAAAGAGCAATGATCGTGTGGTGATGAAGCTTTATGTTTAGAATTGTAGAGATCTGTAAATCTAGTTATAAAACCAGTGTCGTCATGATCCCCTCGTACAGACTGTACGTATTAAGCCTTTTCATTGCACAGGGAGTAGCCGTATCACTTTGGATTGGCTAGTGGACTCACTGGAGCATAACGGATACTATTAATGCATCCAGAAGAGGAAGACAACGTGTCTTGACAGGAACAGAACACTTCTTGATGCTTACTGCTCTGCATAGCCTAGGCAATGTCATTCCTGGTTTTCCAGTGCAGGGAATGAGGATGCTAACTGTCCTGTTGGCGTGTGTGATTTCAGAGCGTGCAGCATAATGGCTCCATGTATGTCCATGTGTTTTTTACGAAGAGTGGCTTCCATCCGGATCCCAAACAGAAGAACTTGTACAGAAGGCTTGCTACGGTTCACACATCACGAAGTAAGACAGCTCGTGCTGGCATGAGTGGTGGGGTTCAACAATGTTTGACTTCATTCTCCTGAAGCATCAGGGATGGTCATGGCTGGAGATGGGACGTTGGCTGGGGTGGGCTAGGGCTCTGAGGTGGCACCGAGCATTCTTTCTCAGGTGCTGGACTGCCTGGTTTTTTCTCATGTGCTCAGGGTTGAACTGGTTGCCATACATGGGGTTGGGAAGGAATTTTCCCTGTGGTCAGTGTAGCAGGGATCTTGGGGTTTTTCGCCTTGTGCAGCAGTGGGTGCTGGTCACTTGCTAAGATTATCTGGTGTATCTCACATAATCATTTCCCTGCAGTTGTGGGGATCTTGGGCACTGGCGGCTCTCCGTCCCTTCTGTTCTCTGCCTGTGGCATGAAATAGTCTAGTCTCCTGTGAGCTGTAATGCTTAGATCTAATGTTGGTTGTTGAGTTTACTGTGTGTTTGCTGGGTACTGTTGGTGGCCTGTGATATATAGGCGGTCAGACTCTGAGGTGGCGGTCCCCAATGTTCCCTCTAACTTTTTCTATCCATGTGTGTAATAAATGTTGTGTACCAAGGTATGTGCAGATGTGCACCACCAGTAGAAACAAAAAACCTGACAATCTGTTTATGTTTTTAAAAAGTTACCATAGGGATAATTACTCCACCAGGACAGGTTAGGCATTTTAGAACTCACTACTCAAAGAATCAAATTTAAAGAGAAATAAAAATTGTGAAATGTATAAACCAGTCAAAACACTAAAATAATGCACTTTGAAAGAATAAAATTACAGAGAATACGTGTGCATTGCAGGAAGTACCAAGGAGTAACAGCAGCAATAACACAAGTGTGTGTGCTGGCTGCTGGGGAAAACCGTGCACTGTCTCTTTAAGACACACACGGAAAGCTCTCCTAAGCCCTGTGGTCTCCTGTCCCCGGCTCTGCAGAGATGGGGTACATGGGAATGCGGGCGGGAGGGAGTGTGTGAGCTGGCTGCTGGGGAAATCAGCGTTGGAGGAGGGGCACCTGAACACATGCAGCTGGCTGTGGGGACTCAGCTAATCAGCTGGGCGGCACTTAAATCTCTCCCGTGCAGCCTCCCAGCTTATAGGGAATACAGGGGGTCCTCCTGGCTAGGGTGACCAGACAGCAAGTGAGAAAAATCAGGCAGGGGTAGGGGGTAATAGGCGCCTATATAAGAAAAAGGCCCAAATATGGGGACTGTCCCTATCAAATTGAGACATCTGGTCACCCTACTTCTGGCCTTAAACTCCATGACCACCTGATTATGTACATAGTGCTTGAGCCATGTGCGATAACTGGTGTCACAGTACAGAAGTGTTCTAATACTAGAAGAACTAACTGAGTGGCTACCGTAGTGCCGTGTTGGTGACATGTACCCTTTGTGTGGCAAGCTGTGGTGTGATTCTACAGCCGTGGCTCTCAAACTTACTTGATCGTGCCCCCTTCTTTTGTCTATAGTAGGACAACTGCTGTTACGTCCTGTACAGCACAGGCCAGTGAACTTTCCCAGCGTTATTCCATTTGAAGTAGAAAATCTCTTACTTTAAAAAAAAAAATTCAGCCTTGATTTAAAAATTCCCAGTGACGGAGAATGTCCCATGACCCTTTGTTAGTTGTTCCAGTGGATAATTATCCTCACTATTAAAAAATTTGTAGCTTCTTTCCAATCTGAATTTTTCTAACTTCAACTTCCAGACATTGGATTAGGGTGAGCAGATGAGAGACATGAAATATCGGGACATGGGGGCGCGGGGGGGCACTGGTGGAGCAAAAGAAAGGAAAAAAAAAAAAAGCCGCCAGAGCATAGGAAAAATTGGTGGGGGCTGAGCACCCACCAACAGCTCCCCGCCCCCTACCACACCAGCTCACCTCCGCCTCCCCTGAGCGTCCTGCTGCTCCCTGATTTGCACAAGCCTGGGAGGGAGGTGGGAGGAGGAGGAATGCTTGGGGAAGAGGTGGGGCCAGGGCAGGGATTTGAGGAGAGATCCAATGGGGCAGGGAGGGGGCAGAGTCGGGGCGGGGCCGGGGCTGAGTTCAAGGCGTGAGCCCCCTCCGCCTGTGCACCGGAGTGCAAAATATCGGGGCAATTTGCCCTGGCAGCTGGACAAACAAGTATTAATCATGTTAGACTGCTAGACTGAAAAGCTCATTATCAAATATGTGTGTCCCAGGTAGGTACTGTAATCCAGTCATCCCTTAATTTTTTCTTTGTTAAGCTGAATAGTGAGCTCCTTGAGTTTGTCATTAAAAGGCAGGTTTTCTAATACTTTATTCATTTTCATGGCTCTTTTTCTGACCTCTTTCCAATTTATCAATATCTTTCTTGAATTGTGGGCACCAGAACTGGACACACCAGTTGGGAATACAGAGGCAAAAGAACCTCTCTACTTGTACTTGACTTTCCCTTGTTTGTGCATCCCAGGACTGGAGCCACGACTATGCACCACGGTTGTGGGCTGGAGCGGGGGTTCTGTGCCTCTCTGTGGCGGAGGGGTGCCCCCCCATGGGGCTCCAGCAATCATTCCTCTGCACACTCCCATTCCCTCCCCCCAGCTATTTTTAGTAAAGTCACAAGGTTTTCATGGATTCTCCATCACTGACTCTCTTAAAATCAAGATTGGAATTAATTCAAGGGCCTTTTACGGTCTGACTAGAGATTGTTGGTCCCTTCTGGCTTTAAACTCTGTCTCTATTTTTATTATACAAATTTGAATAAATGCCCTTTGGAAAGGGACATGTTTGTGTGTTTAAAACACACACACAGATGGGCATCAACAGAGCTAGGAGTTGTTTTCTGGAGAATGGTAAGTGAAATTTATTTCTGAGAAGTCGTGAAGAAGTTGGGGTGATCCTAGAGAGTTACAGAAGAGCTATGTGCTATGAATCAGAAGTGAGTGGGTGCAATTTTATGTTGGAAAGGGAGTGTGTTGTGCTGCGTAGGATGGGAATGTGGCTGTCTTTTGTCATGTAACATGAAGCTAGGTAGAATGTCATCTGAGCATAATCTCAGTGAGGTTTATAGAAATCTCTCCAATGTGGCTTTTGCAGAGATAGTCTTTGAAATATGCAAAGCTGCTACTGAGATAAAGCCAAACACTTTTATTAGAAATAAGGCACAAATTTAACAGGGAGGTGATTAACCATGGGTGCAAACTGCCAAGGGAAGGGGCAGATTCTCCAGCTGACTGCCTTTCTGGAAGGTATACTTCAGCCAGACAAACCGTTGGGCTCGATGCCGGAGTAACTAGGTGAAGTCCTGTGTAATACAGGGAGTCAGAGGATTTCCGTATGAGGAGAGATTAATAAGACTGGGACTTTTTGATTTGGAAAAGAGACGACTAAGGGGGATATGATTCAGGTCTATAAAATCAAGATTGGTGTGGAGAAAGTAAATAAGGAAGTGTTATTTACTGTTTCTTATAACACAAGACCCAGGGGTCACCAAAAGAAATTAATAGGCAGCGGGTTTAAAACAAACAAAAGGAAGTATTTTTTTTTCACACAACCTAGTCAGTTTGTGGAACTCTTTGCCAGAGGATGTTGTGAAGGCCGACTATAACAGGGTTCAAATGGCTATTAGCCAGGATGGGCAGGGATGGCGTCCCTAGCCTCTGTTTGACAGAAGCTGGGAATAGATGACAGGGGATGGATTACTTGATGGTTCTCTGTTCTGTTCATTTCCTGGCATTGGCCAATGTTGGAAGACAGGATACTGGGCTAGATGAACCTTTAGTCTGATGCAGTATGCCCATTCTTATGTTCTTAAGAACCTATTCTGTCTCCATTGGATGCTTTGCTTATATTAATTTACTGTGAACCTTGAATAAGGTTTTTTAATATTTGTATACATCTAAAGCAGGTGCTCTCAGACTGGGTGTCGTGACCCCACAGGCGGTCACAAGGTTATTACATGGGGGGGAGGGGGTGTCACGAGATGTCCAGTTTGGACGAAAGATCTTCAGGAAGTGTCAAAGACTGATGATTTTCATTCACCTAGTCAGTGGTCCACTTTGTCCCAAATCATGAGCTCAGGAGAAGCAGGGAGATGCTGCTTGAAGTGGATCTGTTTTGGGCGGCTGCCTCCTGCAGAGTCTGTTACTGATAAGTGGAAGAATTCAGCATTACTCACATCTGCCTGCCTGTCTCTTTCCTTCTAGTGATAAATAAATATAAACGTCGACGGTTCCAGAAAACCAAGAATCTTCTGACGGGGGAGACGGAAGCAGATCCAGAAATGATAAAGGTATCTAACTGCTTTCCTCATTCAGCAAGGCCCTGGCTTTTCTCTCACTTCTGCTTCCACACCCAGGTGTCTTTTTGCTTGGAGAGAAGTTTAGGCTTTGCTGCAGTCAGGTACTAACTTCCACTTCGAGAGAGAATAGGATGAATGGTCAGGATCTCTGCTGGGGTGGGGTGTTGGAGCGATTACACTGGCCTACAGCATTTCCCAGAGAGGCCAAGAGTCAAATTGACTTGTAAAACACATGGTAAAGACATTTCAAAGTACATCTTAACTCCCTAGCACAACTTGGACATCTGCAGAATTTCCTGTATCCCAGGTATCGTTGCCCTGGGAATAGCTGCTTTGCTACAAGTGGATTGATAATTTAAATTAAGAAATCAGATTTTTTTTATCATCCGTGTATCCCTTTGTTTGCTGTGGGTTAATGCTTTTCCCAAACAGTGGGAAGTAGAACTTAGACTCAGCAGTGAATAAGTCCAAAATGTTCCCTAGATGTTTGTTGGTTCACCCTCCTTGATCCTTGGTACTGCGGAGATGTTTCTGTGGAATTCTCCTGCCTACACAGGGTGGTACTTTGTTCCTTCTCTTTAATGAACTGTTACCTTGTCCTCCCTCTGATGTATTGATACAAGGTTTTCCTTCACCCCTTTATCAGACAATTGCACTGGGGGACTCTGACTCTGTTTCAACTACCTTTTCCTGCTCCTATATGCGTGCTGCTGCTATATCACTTCTCCTCCTGCCTCTCCTGTGGATCTCTCCTTTTCGGCTCAACTCTCTAGTCCTGTGACAGTCTGTGACTGAGGAGGAGAAGGGTCCCAGGCAGAACTCTGTTAAAGGGTTAACTCAGAAAGGGAGCCCAGTTAAACCTGCTGTTGAAAATGGATACAAATCTGAGAATGATAGAGAAGTAGAAACCAGCTACAGAAGACTTCCTCCTGCCCTTGTGTTGCAAAGGGTAGAGCTGGTGCTCTCACCCCTAAGGCATGTGCTTTCCTGTTCTGAATGTTCTCTGGGCCCAGGACAGCCCAGTGCTATTTGCTGGGAGGTGCCAGACTGGATCACAGGTGCTGCTGATTTATAGCCTAATGAGATGCAGAAAAGCATTATTAGAGGTCACCCTGCTGGTTGTGGTCTGGTCTGATCTAATCCTTGTTTGCCTATCTGTGACTGGCTGGTGCTGACAATCCCAAGCTCTGGGTGTCCATAAACTTCTGATTGCTAGAAGCTGGGATGGATTGCTCAGTAAATTGCCCTGTTCTGTTCGTTCCCTCTGCTGCCGATCGCTGTCGAAAGACAGGTTAGTAGGCTGTGGACCATTGACCTGTCCTAGTCTGGTCATTCTTAATGTGTTAATCTCTCGCTCCCTCCTGGCTGGAGGAGAACAAAGATAGCAAAAACACAAGACTCAAAAAAGCCCGTAGGAGGGGGAAAACTGATGGACAGTTGAAGGGGTTGATTGGCTGAAGTGAGCTACCAGACACATGCCCTGACCTGGTTCAGAAATTTTCAGTTTGGCCTAGAGCTGCCCTGTCAAAGTGGTGCCTTTAGAAGGGTTAGTAACTAGCATTACGAAGACCCTTGCTCCCTAAAACCTAGCAGAGTTCTTATGGGTTTTAAATTGTAAAAAAATCTCCCAGTTTAAAACTAAAAATTCTGCACACAATCTTTTAAAATTCTACAAATTTTATCTGTCAAAATAACACTACATAATCATCATCCTTCCCCCCGCCCCAGGCCAGGGATCCAGAGGGAGAAACAGCGTGATGCCTGTCCCAGGTTTGCACAGTGCTTCCTACAT
The DNA here is from genome assembly GCF_003597395.2 of Chelonoidis abingdonii. Taxonomy (NCBI): domain Eukaryota; kingdom Metazoa; phylum Chordata; order Testudines; family Testudinidae; genus Chelonoidis; species Chelonoidis abingdonii. The sequence goes on along the minus strand of NC_133779.1, from coordinate 7,252,757 downwards.
GCTGCCCTCTCCTTCCCAGGGCATGCTGGGAACTGCAGCTGCCAGGAACCCTCTAGCTCCCTCTCCTGTCTTCCTCTCCTATGTGCGAGCTGGGCTCTGCAATGTCGGGTGGCCCCTAGTAGTGGCTGTTAGCACTGCAGCTCATTTCTTTGGGGAAAAGGAAATTCTGAATTGCGCAATGATGCAGAATTCCTCCAGGAGTAAGTTTATGTCCTCTAATCTATCTACATCTGCCCACGTTTGGCCAAGATCTGGATGAAACTGTCTTCCCCTTTGTCTCCTTCATGGTCTTAAACCCTTCAGGTCCTTACATCCCTGTAAGATGGTCTCTCTAGCTGCATTATGGAAGTCCAGTGCCTTTATCTGTGTTCTCTTTCCCCAGGACCAAATCCAAAATTACCTACAGTGCCCAAATCTAATGAGCTGCACTGGCTGTTTTTGTATATGTGGCGCCCTCTTGCTATCGCTAGAGCAATGATATGCCCCAGTACCCTGTACCAAATGGGACTTTGTGTTTTTGTTGCAGAGAGCAGAAGATTTTGGCCCTGTGGAGGTGATCTCACACTGGCACCCTAATCTCACCATCAACATAGTGGACGATCATACTCCCTGGGTGAAGGGTAGTGTGCCACCGCCTCTGGACCAATGTAAGAACTTGGGATCTGCCAGCACTTCCCTTTCTCTGAGATGCCATTTTGGAATGTGTGTGTTTGCTCCAAGACCTCATCTCTTCACAGCTTATCTGTCTAGTTCTTATAGCTGGTCTTGTCATCTCCTCTCATCTCAGCTCTCTGCAGAGCTTCCCTCTGTTATTTGCCCACTTTGGGGCACTTGTTGTAATGTAGTAGTTGCATGCGAGTGGAGTTGGTTTTGTCTGCTCTGGACTAGCTTAATTTCTTCAGCATGCTTGTGGATTGGGCAGTTGAGGGGCTTGGGAATGGAATATTGGAGACTTTCCCTCTAGTTCAGTAGTATAAATTTCTCCCAAGTTGGTAGTAACTAAATTGTTCCTGTCTGTTCATTGTCTTGTGAGTAGGCTTGGAAGGATTGGATTTTTAGCAGTAAATGTTGGTAAACACTGATTTCACCACATACACACGACTCTTTCCATCAATGATGATTAATATTGATAGGTAGACAAAGTAAGAAAAATGCTGCTTGAAAACTTGAGTCCAACCATAACGTGCTTAAGAGGGTGTTATAATGCCAGCAATAACAGAGCTAGAGCAGAGCACCTTTTTAGGGACCTTTAACTTTCTTAATCTCAACGTCTGTCATTAAATAATTATTGTCAGACACCTCCCTCCATAATATCCTGCAACTGTGAAAAAATAGGTAAAAATTGGATAAACACTTGAAAAAAATAAGCATTGATAGCTGTCAATATTATTTTGAAAAAAGCAAATTGAATTCTACCAAGCTTGCTTACAGGAAGTGAGTTAATGGCTTCAGTGCAGCGTCTAAGAGGCAGGCTTCCACAGCAAAAAACACAACAAAAAACCCAAAAACCCCTACCAATTCACCCATGTAATTGGGCCCCTGTGTTGCATGTCTCACTGGCAACCCAGGACCGAATGGGTCATGGAGCGTAAACTCTCACCAGGTGGCCCCCTAAGTAAGGACTCTGTTACGCTATCAGCGAAGGATGTTTGTGGCAGACTTTCCCTGCTGCTTCCCATGCTGTTCTGTGGCTAAATGAACATCCGTCTCCAGGGTTGTTAGATCGGCGCTATCCATCAGCTTGAGATTCAAATCACAAACACTCTTCAGAAGAAAATAGCTGGCACCATAAACTTCCTGGAAGCCAGTTTGATATACTGGAATCCTGCAAATGGCCTGGTTTCCAGAGGGTGTTAATTGGATGCTGTCAGACTGCTTTCAATACCTGAGTCTGCGCTTGGTCAGTAATATACAGAGGGAATGGGTTTGAGCTCTGGGCACTGAGAGAAAGGTGCTATACTCTCCCGTCCATCTGTGGCAAAGCAAGACCCCCTCCTTCACACTCTGGCCATCGCTTAGTGCCCTGTGTGCTGTAGGAGCTGGCATCTTTCTCCTGAGGGAAGGCCGGGAGGCTCAGGCTCCATGTACCAGCCAGCTGTACAAAAGCAGTTGCTGGTCTGGGGTTTCTGTTGGTGCTGGTCCAGGATGATTTTTGTTGTTGCAGGATGAGGTGGGTCTCCATTGTCTGTCTTAGTGAGTGAAGGTAGCCTTCTTTGTGATATCCCATTCCTGTTTGCTCTCTCAGGCCTGTGTCTGCGCTCTCTCCCATTGCTGCAGATGTGAAGTTCGATGCGGTCAGTGGTGACTACTACCCCATCCTCTACTTCAACGATTACTGGAACCTCCAGAAGGATTATTTCCCCATCAACGAGACAGTGGAGCGGCTACCTTTCCGCCTCTCCTTCTGCCCACTCTCGCTGTGGCGCTGGCAGCTCTATGCCGCACAGAGCACCAAGTCCCTGTGGAACTTCCTGGGAGAGGACTTGTACGAGCAATCGGATGAGGAGCAGGATTCTGTAAAGGTTAGACAGCCTTGACAAATCTCCTCTGGGTGGGTTTTCTCCAGCTTTGTTTTTGGTGGGTGCCTCTCTCTGCCACTTTCCACGGAGATCCCACAGGCCTCTGTCCTAGACTCGCACCTCTCCACCCTTTCTGACCCACTCACAGAGCTTCAACTGCTGTTCCTGTGTGGATGATTCCCAAATGTACCTCTCCACTCATGGCCTTTCCAGCAGCTCCTCATTTCATACTATCTGCTTAATTTTCACATAGCCAAACCAGAGCTGCTAGGGTAAGAGTTTCAAAAGTCTAAGTGACTTAGGAGCCTTGCAAATGGCAAAGTCACTTTTGAAAATGCATCTTAGGCCCCTAAGTAGCTCAGGCACTTTTCAGAACATTCCCAAGTGGCCTACCCTCTCCTGATCCTTCTCTTCTGGCCCACACATCACCACCATCTGGGATCCCTTCAATTTCCTTTTTCTATCAAATCACAGCAGAGTCTGGATCGTGCTGCTGCATTCTGCATAAATCTGGAAGATCCAGCACTTCCCTTCTGGCCCTGCAACTGTTGGGCTTGCCCAGGTCCCCTTGGCTTCCTGCTTTGATTCCTACCTTCTCTACCTTCTCCTGCCTTCTCTACCCAACACCCACCTTTCTTCTTCTGGGATAGAGAATCAGCCACTCTGTGGCTTCAGGAAGTGCTCCAAGTATGCACAGGCCCAGTCTTGAACTGGTCTCACAAAGGACTGAGAGATGTTTCTTTGAGCACTCGTTGCCTGGACAGGGCAACTTTGAGCGCTCTGGTCTCAGCCAGTGCTTCCGGTGTGGCGGGGTGAACTCAGCCTGGGATGTATGAAGGGCTTCAGCCTTAAGCTGTATCGGTGCCTCCTGTGACTGGTACAACAGGACAGTCCCCAGGATATTATTGCCAAGGAAACCGAGGCCAGTGTAGTCAACGCTATTCTACTCTGAAGAGTGCTCTGTAGAAATGGTGTCAACCATCACAGGATTTACTCTAGGATCTTGTCTCCCTAGCTCAAGACAGGCTGGGACTCCCCCAGCTGTTAGATCAGTGGGGCTCTGGGGAGCTGGCAGTGGGATGACCTTGAAGACTAGAGGGGCACAAATGGGATGAAATTCAACAAACAGAGTGCAAGGTCATGCACTTATCGTCTAATAATAAGAATCTGTGCTACAAGCTGGGGGTTCATCAGTTAGAAGCGACTGGGGGGTGGGTGTGCGGAGAGGCTTGGATGTGTGGGTTGATTGCAGGATGGCTGAGCCACCAACCAGTGTGATGTGGCTGTGAAAAAGGCAAATGCGATGCTAGGATAATAGGTGAGGTACTTCCAGTATGTCCAGAGAGGTACTAATGTCATTGTACAAGGTACTGTTTAGACCTCACTTGGAAGGCTGTGTGCAATTCTGATCATCAGGAAAGATTAATTCAAACTGGGACAGGTGCCGAGAAGAGCTACCAGGCTGCTCAGGGGAATGCAGGGGCTGCCTTCTGAGAGGAGACCAAAAGAGCTTGGTTTGTTAGCCTAGTAAAAAGAAGGCTGAGAGGCGATGTGATTGCTCCCTGTAAATACAGCACGGGGGTAAACATGGAGAGGATGATGAGCTCTTTAAGCTAAAGGACAGTGTTTGCACAAGAACAAGTAGATATAAGCTGGCCAGAAACAAATTCAGGCTGGTAATTAGAAAAAGGTTTCTAAACATAAGAGGGGTGAGGTTCAGCGTTGCTGGAGCAAACAATTATTTTTGAGAGAAAGCTGAACAAGTTTGAGAGCAAATGTCTGATGGGGTTGTTTGGGATGGGGGAGTGTGGGGGCAGGGCTCAGCAACCTGGGGGGTTATGTCCTATGTTCCTAAAGTTCGTCCTTCAGGGTTTCAGTTGGCCGCCAGCCAGGGGTCAGACAGAGATTTATTCTGGGAGGGTTTATCTCCTTTGAAGCATCAGAGCTGGCCGTAGCTGAAGATAAGACATTGTGGGGGTGGCCAGATCTCTGAGGTGGCACCGAGCATTCTCTCTGTCAGGTGCTTGGCTGGTTGGTTCTGACTCGTGCTCAGGGTTGAACTGATGGCTGTATGTGGGGTCAGGAAGGAATTTTTGCCCCAGATCAGATTGGCAGGGACTTTGGGGGGGTGGTGTTTGCTGCCTTCTATTGTGTATGGGTGCTGGTCACTTGTCAAGTGGGTCAAGATTAGCTGGGTGTATCTCACTTGATTGTTTGGCTGCCATTGCAGGGGCCTCGGGCACTGTGTCCCTCGGTTCCTCCTGTTCTTTACCTGTCCAGTCTAGTGTGGGCTGTGATGCTTTGGTCTCATTTTGGTTTCTGGGCTAGTGTGCAGGTTCTGGTGTGGGGGTTGGTGGCCTGTGATGGACATGAGGTCAAACTGTTCTCTTACGGCCTTAAGCTCTGGCTCTGACTGCCACTGCTACCCATCCCCCCTCCCTCCATCAACAGCTGCCTGGGGCATTGCCGTTAATGTAGGGCATCATCCCCCAAACTCCATCACTGGAAAAACACAAGTCAAATGGGATGGAAAGTGATCCCTTAGTTCTTTCTCTGTGAGGCTGGCAGCAGAATCTGGGCCTGTAGCAGGACCTCAGCCCTCCCTAACAAAGCCCACCACTTCCTCTGTGCCCAACTGGGGTTCAGATCAGCCCTGCTGTTCATATAAAATCTCCCTGTGCTCTGGACAGCACTGTTAATCTGGGCAGTATTTGCAGCCAGTTGGTGAAGTCTGAGACGGGCACTGTGCTTTCCCCGAGGAACCCGTGGTGGCAGGGATCTGCATTTCCTAATCTAGCCATGTCTGAGTGTAGAGAAGGGCACAAGGAATCAGGGCAGCGCTGGTCTCCTTTAACTGTTTTCAGGAGACATAGTGTTCAGTATATGCGGTTTTACAAAAGGCTTACATCAAAAGGTACACATGTAATTTTAATTTAAGTGCATAGTTTATTTTAAAAGCTTTTCACTTTAGTTTAGAAATTAATCCTATTAATGCTGTACCCCTTCTTACAGAAATAAGTTCTGAGACTAGTGCAGGAAATAATGGTTTGATTGTGCCACTCATTGCAGTTTTATTCTGAGCTGTCACAGTCTTAGGGCCTCTCCTCACTCCATCACAGTAGCTGAAGTGAAAGCCAGACACACCGGGCTTTGCTCAGTCTCTGGGAGACTATCCACGGTACCCCACACACACTTAAATGTAATCTAACTTCCTGTTTCCTGTGACTCTGAAATCTGTTGGCATTTCTGCTTCCCCCAGTTGTTCCTACTAAAGCATCTGTGGATTGGGTTATTTTTCCGTACACGTTCTGGCTCCTGTTTGTTCACCTGAAACCCTCAGTTCTGTCTGGATTGCCTTCTCTGGGTCCCTTTGGGTGGGGCCTGGCTGGAGGGGCAGGATAGGCCCTTCATGTCTTTTTCTTTTCCAGGTTGCTCTTTTGGAGACCAATCCATATCTGCTGGCTTTGACCATTATCGTTTCCATAGTTCACAGCGTATTTGAGTTTCTTGCCTTCAAAAACGGTAAGTTCTGCAGTGTAGTGAAGATCTCCTCTTTTGGCTCCAGTCCTTCTCTTAGGAAGGATTTTTAACCTGGGTCTGCATTGGCCTTGCAGAGTTGTTCAATGCCCCTGTTGTGGGGGGCAATATGAATGTAAGAGGAAGAACGTCTGGGACAGGTGAAGAGCATGAATGTGACTAAATGGAAAACATAGTTGTTTTCACTTGGGTCCAGGCTCTCCAGTGATAAATTGCTGAGGCCCCACAGGGGTGACTCAGCTGGCCTGTCCCTCTGCTACCTGCCGTAACTCTCTGCACTCTGCTCCTTGCCGTCGTCTTCCTCCCCACCCCCATGTGCTTTAGGGCAGGAGGAACACTGTCTCCAGTCACGAGACTCTCCTCAGCTATTGGGGGGGCCTGCAAACTTCAAGTGCTTCCCTTACAAAGTCTGTGGGCAGCAAGCTTCATGCCTCTGACACTGCTGGGAGTTCAGTCTGTATAATGACCCCATGATCACATACTAGCCACACACCTACTGGCCACAGGAGAGTCTGTATCCACAACATAATGGAGAGGGCAAGGTCAGCCTTCTGCTAACAGTGGATGGGTTTCTGGCCAGGTTCTTCTGAACCACCTTCGTGGCCCACAGAGATGGTCTGGCCATTTTCTTCGTACAGCTGGGAAACAACTCACTCCCACTCATGGAGGTGAAAGGCATTAGCAAGTAGACCTGTGCTCTGCTCCTTTCATAAGGTAGAGGAGAAAGCTGGAAACTCCTTCCTGCAGCGGGGCTCTGGCTGGCCCTGAAGGGCCCCCTATGCTTAGGAAGTTCTCCCTCTATGCTCTTCTCTCTCGCCCCTAGATATCCAGTTCTGGAACAGCAGACAGTCTCTGGAGGGGCTCTCCGTCCGCTCTGTATTCTTCGGGGTATTTCAGTCACTTGTGGTCCTTCTCTACATCCTGGACAATGAAACTAACTTTGTGGTTCAAGTCAGTGTCTTCATCGGGCTCCTCATAGACCTCTGGAAAATCACAAAAGTCATGGATGTCAAGGTAAGCACGTGGCTCATTGCACTACACCAGTGGTTCTCGCCCTGCAGGTTGCATGTGGCCCAGTTAGCCCACAGCTGTGTGCTAAAGCCTAGTCCATATGCCCAGGGGCTGCTGGGTTTCCCGCTGCCTTGTGGGAAGGGGGCAGGGCTGCCAGCCCACCCCATGTGGTGGGAGTCCAGGGTCGGGGCAGCTGCCCAGGTTTGGGGTCCAGGGCAGCCGTGCAGGCCTCACAGGGTCAGGGGTCCAGGGCAGCTGTTGCCCTGTCACTTGGCCCCTGCAGCCCAGGTAATACATTGTGGGCCGCATACGCACTAGACTGAAGAGGTGCCCTGTATAGAAGACCCAGTTCTCCACCTTGCCAGAGTAAGCAGAAAGCTAGAGAATGTGAGATCCACACCCCCAGCTAGGTTGTCTTCTCAGGAGGAGCCCCCTTGGGGCTTTTATGTACTGCCTCCCCTCTAACTTCTGCTCTTGTCGATGAACAGCTGGATCGAGACGACAAAGTCGCTGGGATTTTTCCACGTTTAACCTTCAAAGACAAATCAACATATATAGAATCGTCTACCAAAGTCTACGATGATGTAAGTCCGATGCCTGGCACGGGATTTCCTTCAGTGTGTGGTAGGATCCCTCTGGGAGGTGGAGGTAGTGTGGGTTAGATTCCTACGCCACTAGATATGGGAGCCCTTGACCGGGGAAAGGGGACCCAGGTATACCCTGCATTAGGATCCTGCTCCCAAAAGAGGAAAGGTGCCCTGGATAGCGTTTCCCTGGTCATCCTTTCTAGCTTATTCCTTGTGAAGCTGCTGCTCTCCCAGCAGGACAGCAGCTCCCTTGCTAAGCTGGGCTACACTGGGCCCTGCAAGAGAGCCGAACCCACAGCACGTTCTAGGTGTTGGCTTGTTTGCCCTGAGTTCTGTTCCTCCTCTCCTCTCTGCTGGATGGACACGTGGGTCTTCATGTGTCCAGTTCGCTACTCCTCTGGGTCTATCTCACCTCTGACCCCTGGCATCTGCCTGAGTGACGCATGCCCTTCATGTGCCTGTCTGCAGCCACGGTGTCCCCTCCATCAGCTCTGTGTATGGCCCTGTGCCCGCACTGGGCCCTGCTGCCCCAAGTTACACCTTTCAGTCTTTTCCTTCTGACATGGCTGCAGGTGCTGAGGCATAGTTGTCATTAAACCACGTGTGTGTGGTGGTGCAGTCCCACCCTCATGTGGCCGGGAATCTCAGCAAAACGTCATAGTCATGAACTGCTAAAGGGTGCCCAGGATGCGTCTCTTGGCCACTCTGCTGGTCTGATCCCCAGAGCCAGGTTGGCGGTGTGTGAGTGTAGCTCAATGGCTTTCAAACTTCTTGTATTGGTGACCCCTTTCACACAGCAAGCCTCTGAATGTGATTCCCCCCTCATTAAAAATAGGGGGTGCGTAGTTTAATGGGGGCTAAGGGCTGTCAGTGGTTACCTTGTGACCCCTTGAGGGGTTGGAACCTCCAGTTTGAGAACCCCTGGTATCTCTACCACCCCCTCCCACGCCCCCCGTCTTTGAGAGGTGGAGCGACAGGTGTTCGAGGGGCATGGAGCACGCTCACTTCTTGGTGGCTGTGGAGGCAGAAGGGGAAAAAGGATTGAGACCCTGCTTCCAGCCCTGCTGTGATGCGCTAGCGAGTGAGTGAGATGGGATGTGTCCAGCACCTTGTGACCCCACGCACTGTTCAGAAACCCCCTTCTAACAAGAGTCTCTCACTGTGAAGCCAGGTCTTGAGAGCTAGCAGACCTGCAAAGAGGTGGGTTTGTGACTAGTGGGCCCCTGTACACACACACCCTGCCCCCCCCGATCCTGAGCAGGATTCTGTGTGGCTCCCAGCTGATCGGTCACCTTTGAATATTGCCTCCCCAGATGGCATTCCGGTATCTCTCCTGGATTCTATTCCCCTTGCTCGGCTGCTACGCTGTGTACAGCTTGCTGTACATAGAGCACAAGGGCTGGTACTCGTGGGTCCTGGGCATGCTCTATGGCTTCCTTCTGACGTTCGGTGAGTAGCACCCACAAGGCAGCGTTCTGGATGCCTGAGTTTGCTGGAGTCGCTGGGCCCCGTCCAAGGCCTCCTGACCCCCTCGTGCCCAGCTTTGGGGTCCGCCTGCACTCGGGGGAGGTTGTAGATAGTACTCTGGACGTGTTAGAGGTTGGTCACATGTGTCTGGCTGGAATTAGGATGAGCTTTCAGCAGGGAGAAGAGATACTGAGTTGCACTTACCAGTAAGGAGCCCTCCAGCTCCTGATATCGCATGCAAAGGGCCTGGCTTCACGTCTGCTGTTTGGGAATCATTAAGAAAGGGATAGATAATAAGACAGAAAATACCACTCTGCTCATCCAGTCTGATCACCTGCCCAGCACAGGTCAGAGAATTCTGTCCAGCCCAGCAGCTTCCAGTTGGACTAGCGCACCTCAGCCTGGGCTCAAGTCATGAGGAGTGCACCCCACCCTTCAGTAGCTTGTTCGGTGGCTGATTGGCCTCGCTGCTAAAAGCGTGACTCTGCCATTTCAGATAGTGGAGAAGGTCTCTTCTCCCCGCCTCTGCCTCAGCCATTTATTCTTGGGACTCTGAGTGTGGTGAACTCCGTAGAGATTGGAGCCTGCTTTATGGCAGAGCTGCTGTGCACAAGGTTTGCCCTCACTTCTGCCAGGATGTAACTCCATGGCCCGGGCCAACTCTGTTGGCATCCAGCCTGTCCCAGATGCACACTGGCCGGAGTTAGCGTAGTGGCCCACGGCCTGACTTCTCCCCCTTTCCCACCAGGTTTTATTACGATGACTCCGCAGCTGTTCATAAACTACAAACTGAAATCAGTAGCCCACCTGCCCTGGAGGATGCTCACCTACAAAGCACTCAACACCTTCATTGATGACCTCTTTGCCTTTGTGATCAAAATGCCCATGATGTACAGGATAGGCTGCCTGCGAGATGGTAAGGGGCTCAGTGCCAGCCTCCCGTTCCCTGCCATTGTCTGTAAGGATGGCATCACGACTCCTTTACAAATGTGTCGTACAGGCTTGGAGCATGTTGTGCTACTTGGGGATGGGGGTGCAGCATGTCAGTGTGTCTCCCCAGCCAGTTTGGGGATCGCCCAGGCTTAGATGGGACCCTACCAGTGTCTGAACCCAGCACTTAAGACCCCACTTCCTTCGTCTTATTGCAGCTGCATGGCCCTTCTCCCACTGAGCCTTCCAGGAGTCCAGTGATGGCTCCATGAGCTGGCCTGTGAGTTCCCCATGCAGGATGAGAAAAGAGTTTTCCTCCTCCTCTCTGTCCCAGGGCCTCAACAACTCCCTTGTGGGCTGCACCTGAGCTATGCTGTCACTCATGCCTGGGGGTCTCTTGCCAAGCAGCTCACAAGGCACTTATAGGACACGGGGGACTGAGAACTGGGCAGTTCAGAGGTGTGCATCTGGCCTGGGGTTTGCCTGCTGTTTACGCTCGCTCTGCTCTCCTCCCACAGATGTCATCTTCTTCATTTACCTCTATCAGCGCTGGATCTACCGGGTGGATCTAACGCGTGTCAACGAGTTTGGGATAAGTGGGGAGGGCCAAGTCCCTCAGCTAACACAAGGTACCACTCCAGCGGACTGTGCCCCTGCACTGCTACCCGATGGGGAGGCAACGAGCACGCAAGGGGTGATAAGGGAGGGCCTGGCTGATGGCTCCCCTGCACCAGTAACGGAGAACGTGGTCGATGGCTCCCCTGGAGCCCAGATGGAGAAAACAGCAGAGGACAAGAAAAAGGACTAACCTTCTCTAACTTTAATTTTTAAACAAAGCCTAACTTTCCACTCTTCCCTTTGGATACTGGACAGAAAGCGAAGCGGGGAAGCTGCTATGGTTCTCTGGCTCCAAAGCTTTTTATTTTCTATTCCAGTAACTTTGGGGCGGGTAGGGATTGAGAATTTGGTGACGTTCATGTGATGTGCTGTATCCATGGGAGAGAACCCCCGTATCTCTGTATTTAAAGTCAAACTCATCCAGTAATCATTGTGAGCGCCGTTCCATTGTGCAGGTGTTTAGGACATTAAGGAGTTTCTCAGAGTTGTGTCTCTGTTTCATAAAGAGAGCTGATTATCCGAACAAGTCCCATTTCTCATCATTGCACTCTACTATGGACTCTGGATTGAATAAATTCATATGGGTGTTGAGTTAAACCTTGCCCTGTTCTTTCATCTCTCTACATATCTGCCCTCCATGCAGGCTTCTCTAGGAACATAGGATTTGCCAGACTGGATCAGAACTGAGCCCCATCTAGCCCAGCCACCAGCATCAGCTGCTTCAGAGAAAGGTATGAGGACCGTCTCCTCCTCAGGTCTCAACCTGGTCTCTAAACTCTGAACCCAAGGTTTAATATCCCACCCGCATGTATGGGTTTTTTTGTTAATTCTCATAAACGTCCAGTCCCTTTTTGAATCTTAAGTTCTTAGCCTCAGTGGTTTCCTGTGGCAGTGAGTTTCACAGTTTAATTACACGTTGTGTGAAAAATTATTTCCTTGGCCATTTTGAATCCGCTGCCTTCTAATTTAGTGTAAAGTCTTTGTTCTTGTGTTAGGAGGCAGAAAGAACAGAAGCGCCTTCTCCGGGACCTGTCACTGTTTTATAGAGGTTTATCTTGTCTCCTCCAAGGTTACAATTTGGGGGTTTGGGGTGGGTTGTTTTTTCTTTTGGTATCTTCATTTGAGAGTTTTCCAGGCCTTGATCATTCTGTGTTCCCCACTAGTTCTACAGTGTCCTCTAAAATGGTATGATCACACAGCGTCCAAATGAGATCACACCACCAAGTTTGGGTAAGGTAAATAATGCAGAGAACATTTTAAAGCTGTCCCATTCCTTATGCAAGCCAGAATTAGCTAATGTTCTCAGACCTCTCCCATCTGAGCACCTCCCAGAAATGGGTCAAGCCAGGTGCCTGGCATGTTATCAGTTGCAGGAACGACATTTTTAACTTCAGCATCCAGAACGCTGTTTTCAAAAATCACCTTGCAGCATGCAGTTCTGTCGGAGCAGGCTGATCTGCCTCCAGGAGCCCCCTGCTAGCTGGGTGAAGGTGATGCCAGGGCCGAAGTGCCATCTGAAGCCGTGCCAACCCAGCCTGCCCTCCGAGAGCCACACTGGCTTTGCTGGTTTGTTGTGTTGGCTCTGCAGGGCTGGCAGGAGTCCAAGGCAGTTCAGTCAGTGGATGTGCCTGCCTGAGGAGACAGGACCTCGTCTGCAGTGAGCAGAGCCATGTTCAGAGTGCCCAAGGGTGAGTAACAGGTGTGATGTGCCCTGTCCTGGCCTCTCTGCTGCTCCATTTGGACCATGGGAATTGGTTAGGGGCTGCACTGCTACTTGGACACTGGTCACTCTCCTTAATTGTCAGGGGGGCTTGATTATAGCAATCTTGCGGGGCAGATGCATAGACCTGCTTTAGGGACACTGGCTTGCGCATAAGCCTAATAGTGATAGGTTGAGGGTGACTTCTGAGGAGCTTTTTTGCAGCTGTTGGCTCTGTTATTTCAGCACTGGATTGCTGCTTGTGAGATGGGCGCGCTGCCTGCCTGAAGCTCCATGCTGTGATAGCTCTTCGGAGCGGCTGCCCGGGAAGCTTGCTCTGCTTTACTCCATACAGGCCTCATTCCCGTCCACACCCACGCCCATGTCTCCTGCAAGCCCACTGTTGGTGTTTGGTGCTCAGTGGGCTGCTGAGGGCAGGTGCCTTTGCCAAGGGAGCGTAGAGGAGAGAGCATTGTTTTAGCAGTCAATTCAATTCATAGCCTTGGTGCTGGCATCCAGGTTTTCTGCTGTTATTAAATGAGACCTTATTAAAATGAACAGCTGCTGCTTCCCATGCATCTCGGACCCCTAGCCAGGCTCCAGGAGTCTAGCACACATGCCCGAAAGAACATAAATTGAAACATTCAGAAAATACAGTTCTGCCCCCGCAGGTATCCCTCTGAAGAGCTGGTGTCCCAGTGGGGCAGATCTCAGGACTACAGAGCCATGGAAAACGTGCCATTCACATCGTGCTCAGGGAGGTTGTTTGAAGAGGGAGATGCCATTTCGGGGGCTGGTATGTCAAACACCAACTCACCCCGCATCTGCGGCAGTGAACTGAGCTGGAAAATGAACTAACTTGCAGGGGAAGCCCTTGAGTATGCACCGGGGCTCAGAGGGGCTGTCTTGTCCTCAGATGCACCCACAGCAGCAGGCAGGTATGTGCTCATGGTGCTTTTCTCCCAGCCATGCCCAGAAACTCGACTGCCCCTGAAGCATAGTGAAACTGAGCCCTTGCCAGCTAAGGGAATACGAGTGCCACAGGACAGGTAGTCTGGGGTGCAGCTGTACCTGTGGCCTCTGCTTTCTACGGCAGGAATCCTGGCTCGGAAGCTTGTCGATCCATTTTCATTGCCCAAGTGGAGGGACTGGTGCCTTTGCTAATCCCTGGGGAATTTAGGACTGTTGCTCCTCAGTTAAAGCAGGCGGGGCTACAGAGCTGAAGTGACTTGTTGAAGGCTCTAGGAGGAGTCACTGGTGAAGCTGGACCCAGAGCCCTTGTGCTCTCGAAAACTCTTCCTCTCGCTTCATTTCCTAACAAGAAATAATTGCCAGATTCCCAGTTTTGGCCTATTTGACTCTCCCTCCAACCCACAAGCTCCCTGCCTTCACCTGTCAGGCCATGTTGCCTTGCCCCCCTTAGCAAATTTAACCCCTCATCCCACTGTCAACCTCTGCCTCTGCCCCCCTGTCCCTCTTCATGTGGTCTCCTATGCTGCCGTCCTGTGCTCAGGAATAGCTGCCCATCATGTGCAGTGCTGTGGCCTTAATCTAGAATCCCAGCAATGCCGATCTGGAGCAGGCCCTGAGAGAGCAAATCCAGTCCCCCTCCACTGTGACTACACCTAGACCCTCCCTGACAGGGGTTTGTCCAACTTGGTCTTAAAAAACCTCCAGTGACGGGGATTCCCCAGCCTCCCACGGATGCCTTATCTACCCTTAGAGTTAAAAATCTTCTATAATATATCAAACCTAAAGCTCTCTTGTTGAAGCTTAAGCCCATTACTTCTACCTTCAGTCAACATGGAGAACAATTGATCTCTGTCCTCTTCATAACGGCCCTGAACATCTTTGAAGACTGTTCTCAGGGCCCCTTTCAGTCTCTCTTCAACACGAAACACGCCCAGTTTTTTAACCTGTCCTCCCTGCTCAGGTTTTCTAAACCTTTTGTCATTTTTGTTGCCCTCCTCTGGTTTCTCTCCAGTTTGTTCACATCTTTCTTGAACTGGTGCATAGAACTGGACCCAGTCCTCCAGATGAGGCCCACCAGTGCCTAGCACAGCGTTTCTCAAATACTGCCATCAGGGGCTCTTCTTGCAGTCACAGCTGTGATAGGCTACACGCCTCGGCCTCCTGCCAGGGTACCTGACATAGTGGGGTACTACTGAGCCTGCCTGTGCCACCCTCCTGGGCTCCCTTACGCTCTCCTGCTGAGCCAGGCCCTCAGGCCTTCTCCAGAACACACACAAGTAGGGACACCCCCAGCTGCAGAAAGAAACACTGAAATCAGCTCTGCACAGAAAGACTCAGCTAGGGGATTGCCCGGCACTCGAGAGCACATCCCCTCTGGGGTGCAAACCCCAAATTGTATTGTCTTGCACTGCACAGGGAACTGTACATTGTAAGCCCCTGAAAAACACCACCTCCCTAGTAATAACGTAATAATTAGAGATATACCAATCTCCTAGAACTGGAAGGGACCTCAAAAGGTCATCAAGTCCAGCCCCCTGCCTTCACTAGCAGGACCAAGCACTGATTTTTGCCCCAGATCCCTAAGTGGCCTCCTCAAGGATTGAACTCAAACCCTGGGTTTACCAGGCCAATGCCCAAACCACTGAGCTATCCCTCCGTCAATGCAGAGGAAGACATGCACAGCTTTTTGCCCTTTCCCCTCCATTACGAATTCCACAAACTGATTTTAGAGAAAACAAAAACATGTATTCTCCACAAAGAATAGATCTGAAGGGATTATAAGGGATAGCAAACAGATCAAAGCAGATTACTGGAACAAACATGCAAACTCAGCTTAATACACTAAAGAAACTGGTCGCAAGTAGTAATTTCTCACCTTAAATGTTGTTTTAGGCATTTCTTTTGCAGGCCAGACACCTTTTCCAGCCTGGGCTTAGCTCTTCTCTCCCCCCTCCCCTTTGTCTTGTTTCTTAGATGTTTCCAGCAGTCATCCTGGGCAGGGATTCAGTGAAGAATGAACCCTGATTATCTTACTCCCCTGCCTTAAATAGGGTTTACATAGGGCAGAAATCCTTTGCCTTTCAGTATCAGAGGCGGGGTAGCCATGTTAGTCTGTGTTCACAAAAACAACAAAGAGTCTGGTGGCACCTTAAAGACTAACAGATTTATTTAGGCATAAGTTTCCGTGGGTAAAAAATCCACTTCTTCAGATGCATGGAGTGAAAATTACAGATGCAGGCATTGTTATACATGAAGAGAAGGGAGTTACCTCACAAGTGGAGAAAGTGTTGACAAGGCCAGTTTAGTTAGGGTGGATGCGGCCCACTCCCAATAACTGATGAGGTATCAACACTGAGAGAGGGAAAATTGCTTTTGTAATGAGCCAGCCACTCCCAGTCCCTATTCAAGCCCAAATTAATAGTGTTAAGTTTGCAAATGAATTGTAGCTCAGCAGTTTCTCTCTGAAGTCTGTTGTTGAAGGTATTTTGTTGAAGAGTGGCTACTTTTAAATCTGTTATAGAATGTCCAGAGCGATTGAAATGATCTCCTACTGGCTTTTGTGTGTTACCATTCCTGATGTCTGATCTGTGTCCATTTATCCTTTTACGTAGAGACTGTCCAATTTGGCCAATGTACATGGCAGAGGGGCATTGCAGGCACATGATGGCATATATCACATTAGTAGATGTGCAGGTGAATAAGCCTCTGATGCTGTGGCTGGTGTGGTTGGGTCCTCTGGTGTCACTAAAGTAGATAGGGGGACAGACAGAGAAGGCAACGGGGCTTGTTACAGGGACTGGTTCCTGTCTTAATGTTTCTGTGGTGTGGTGTGTAGTTGCTTCAGATTTGGGGGCTGTCTGTAAGTGAGGATTGGCCTGCCTCCCAAGGTCTGAGAGTTGGGGGGGCAGCAGTGCCCCTCTGCCTGGTACATTGGCCAAACCAGACAGTCTCTACGTAAAAGAATAAATGGGCACAAATCAGACATCAGGAATAATAACACACAAAAGCCAGCAGGAGAACACTTCAATCTCCCTAGACACTCAATAACAGATTTAAAAGTAGCCATTCTTCAAAAAAATAAACCAAGCCCGGGCAAATCTGCTGCTCTCTCCAAAGTGTGCCTGCTTTCAGTAAAGTATTTAATTAGCCTTCACAAACTTCAGTTCCTTGCTTGCAGATTATAGTGATCTCAGCCAAGAAGCTCTGGAATGTGATTCCTTCTGAGGACATGACATTGACTTGGTGTGCCGCAGAATGTAGTAAGAAAAGCATGGAATGGATTTCATTAACACTACTGAGCTGCTTGTGAATGATTTTGTGACTACACATATTGGTGATGTCTTTCTCTGAATGTCACTGTCAGTGGCAGTGAGTCACTAGATTTGTCACTGACACTTATTTTCTCGCTACTGAAACTCAAAAGTTACTAAAGCGAGTGACAAAGTAGCTAAATTGGCAACATGGGGACCCACCTCCCCAACCAGCAGGGAGTCTTCATGGCGGAGTTTCCCGTCGGTGGAGCTGAGATTGAAAGAGCTGGTGGACCATGAGAGATAAGCAGCCTGAACTGGCGATGGCAGAGCTGAGAGGCAGAAGGACCCCTGCCGGGGCGAAGGGGGATGGGCCCAAGCTGGCCAATGCCGCAGGGAACCCTGATATAAAATTGTTGCCCCAGTTTAAGGAGAGGGAGGATATAAACACCTACCTCACTGCCTTTGAGCAGATTGATCCTGCTACAGGCTCTGGCATCTCACCCCCTTACTGGGCCCCAAGGCCAGAGCCAGATGGATGGGGTGGAAGCAGGGGACTATCAACTAGTTCAGAAAAGCCCTGAGGCTCCAGTTTGAGCTGACCCCTGAGCCATACAGGAAAAGGTTCCAGAGTTTGCAGAAGGCCCAGGCATTGACCTACCTGGAACTGGCCACCCAGACGGAGGAATGCATCTGCTAGTGGGGGTTGGGGCCGGGACCCTGACCAGGGAGGACGGATTTGAGCTGATAGGGCTGGAATGGCTACATGAGCACAGTCCCCCGACCAGAGACTGTGGCTGGCGGACAAGAAGCCGAAGGGCCAGCAGAGAGCAGGGCGGCTGGCTGATGAGTGTAGACCGCTGGTCGGGATATGGAATGGGTTCCCAGAAGCTGCAGAAGGGGGGTCACTAGGAATCCCCCATAAGGAGGACTTGGATAAACTCTTCCTGAGGGAGACAGCTAGTACTAGAACTGACCGACTGCCCCTAGGGGACCAATGGGACTTGTGGTGTAATTACTGTAGGCAGAGGGCCCACAGATGGGTCCGATGCCAAAAACTCCGGGACAAGATGAGTGACCCAAGCCCTCATCTAAGGGTTAAGTGGGTGGGGGCCCAGCCCAAAGAGGGGCAGGCTTCCCAGGCAGGTGCAGCTGGCAGTTGAGCAATGGCCCCAGAGGGAGGAGTCTCTCAGGCCAGCTCCTCGAGGAGGCTTGATGCTCCAGTTTCAAGGCTCTCAGCCTACAGGGTGGGTGCAGGGCAGCTCCTGAGGAGCACGTGCTTCGTTCTCCTGAAGGTGGATGGGAAGAAGATCCAGGGGTACTGGGACACGGGCGCTGAGGTGACACTGGCCTGGCCAAAGGTGGTGGCCCTGGAGCAGTTGGGGCCCTACACCTGCCTGACCCTGATGGCCATGTGAGGGCCCCAATTAACGTACCTATGGTGAGGGTACGTCTGAAATGAGGGGCCAAGGGTGCACCATCAGTTGTCACTCAAAGTGCTGATGGGGAGTCACCTGGAGGATTGGCCAGGTGGACCCCAAAGCGCCCACTCATTAACCAGAGCCAGCTAGAGTCACTCTGCCAGGACACTGGGGAGGGTACCCTGCAGGGGGCGTGAGGCCCTACCGCAGCAGGAAGGGAGCCACCATAAGAACGGCCGCACCGGGTCAGACCAAAGGTCCATCTAGCCCACTATCTGTCTACCGACAGTGGCCAATGTCAGGTGCCCCAGAGGGAGTGAACCTAACAGGCAATGATCAAGTGATCTCTCTCCTGCCACCCATCTCCACCCTCTGACAAACAGAGGCTAGGGACACCATTCCTTACCCATCCTGGCTACTAACTATTTATGGACTTCACCACCATAAATTTATCCAGTTCTCTTTCAAACGCTGTTATAGTCCTAGCCTTCACAACCTCCTCAGGTAAGGAGTTCCACAAGTTGACTGTG
>NC_133779.1:7169743-7233780 GCF_003597395.2 Chelonoidis abingdonii | reverse complement strand
TTTTTAATGATTCCTAACATCCTGTTTGCTTTTTTGACCGCCTCTGCACACTGCATGGACATCTTCAGAGAACTGTCCATGATGACTCCAAAATCTTTTTCCTGATTAGTTGTAGCTAAATTAGCCCCCATTGTATTGTATGTATAGTTGGGGTTATTTTTTCCCATATGCATTACTTTACATTTATTCACATTAAATTTCATTTGTGATTTTGTGGCCCAGTCACTTCGTTTTGTGAGATATTTTTGAAGTTCTTCACAACTATCCTGAGCAGTTTACTATTCACCAAGGACAGGGCTTGGTGGAGCTGTAACCCCAGTCCCAGCCAGCGAGAGGGAGCAGGTTCCGATTTCTTCCCCAGCTGCTGAATTCCAGGCCAAGTTGCAGAAAAAGATCCCTTCTTAGAGACGCTGAGGGAACTTGCTGGCCACAGCCGGCGAAACCCCTTGGGAAGGCTGCAGGGAAAGATTCCGGTGGGAGAAGGGATTTCTGTACCAGGAATTGGCTCCCCCAGGGACAGTGGAACTGTGGGGGATCAGGAGGCAGCTGGTGGTCCCCGAGATGTGCCACTGCAGGCTGCTGTACCTGGCCCACAATGTCCCTCTCTTGGGACACCAGGGAATCCAGTGCACCAGGCAGAGGCTGTTACAGAACTTTTACTGGCCTGGAGTCTTTGACACAGTCCAGCACATCTGCAGGTCCTGCAACCCCTGCCAGAGGGTGGGGAAGGCCCGGGACAAGGGGAAGGCAGCCTTAAGATCCCTGCCCATCATAGAGGAGCCTTTTCAGAAGGTGGCCATGGACATAGTGGGTCCACTCAGCAAGGTGACCCAGTTAGGGAAGAAATACATTCTGGTGGTGGTAGATTTCGCTACTCACTATCCTGAGGCAGTGACCTTGTCCTCTATCAAGGCAGACACTGTTGCAGACATGCTGCTGATCGTTTTCAGCAGAGTGGGGTTCCCCGTGGAGGTCCTCTCAGACCAGAGGTCCAATTTCATATCAACCCTGCTCCAGTGTTTATGGGAGAAGTGTGGGGTCCAACACACCTGGGCCTCGGCCTATCACCCTCAGTCCAACAGGGTGGTGGAGAAGTTCATTGGGACCCTGAAGATGATGCTGAAGACATTTATGAACCAACACTCACAGGACTGGTACAAGTATTTATCCCACCTCCTGTTCATGTACAGGGAAGTGCCCTGGGAATCTATAGGGTTCTCCCCTTTTGAGTTGCTATATGAGAGGAGAGTGAGGGGACCGCTGATGAGAGATGAATGGGACGGGAAGGCCTCCCCCGATGGAGAATCAGTGGTGGAGTATGTACTGAGTTTTCAGGAAAAGCTCGCTGAGTTCATGGGCTTGGTCAGGGAGAATCTAGCCCAGGCCCAAGGGTGGCAGAAGATCTGGTGTGACCGCACAGTGCATGCTCACTCCTATAGTACTGGAGACCAGGTGATAGTTCTCAGTCCTGTGAGAAAAAAGCAATCCACAAGCTGCCTAGGATGGACACTTTCAGGTCATCAAGCAGCTGAATGAGGTGAGCTATGTGGTGGAACTCTCACGGCCACTGATTGTACCATGCCAACAGGATGAAGCCACACTTTGACAGGGAGAATTTGGTACTGGTCATGTGTGGCCAGTGGGAGGAGAAGGGGATGATCCCCTGGTGGATCTATTCCCTGAGACAGCGCTGGCCTCCCAATGGAATCAGTTCCTCTCTGACCAGTTAACCCCTGTCCAGCAGGCAGAGATCAGAGAGGTGTTGCGATCCTATTAGCGGCTGTTTTCCAACAGGCCTGACATCACTAACTGAGCTGTCCACTGGGTGGAGACAGGAGCCCACCTTCCCATCAGATGTTTCCCATTCAGAGTCATGGGGAAAACTGCCCAGGACCTGGAGACAGAGGTCAAGGATATGCTGGCTTTAGGGGTGATCCAGCTGTTCAACAGCCCACAGGCCTTGTGGACTACCAGAAGCTAAATGCCATCACTCTGTTCGATACCTACTCCATGTTTAGACCTGACGAGTTCCTAGATAAGATATATGTGTGTGTGTGTGTGTGTGTGTGTGCGCTCATTACCTCGCTACTATGGATCTCACCAAGGCCTACTGGCAAGTGTCGCTGGATCCAGATGCCAGGCTGAAATCTGCTTTTATCAACCCTCTGGGGCTCTGAGTTCCTGGTCCTGCCTTTGGGCCTCAAGGGGGTACCTGCCACCTTCCAGCGCCTGGTGGATCAATTACTCAAGAGGATGGACAATTTTGCCCTGGTGTTAATTGACAATATCTGTGTTTTTAGCCAGACCTCGGGGGAACATGTGTTCCAGGTTAAACAACTGCTGAACCAGCTCCAGGATGCAAGATTGAACGACTGTATAAGCTGGGAACTGCAAAGTGGGGATGGCAGAGGTATTGTACCTGGGCCCCACGGTGGGGAGCAGCTGCCTAAAGACAGAGCCAGCCAAGGTGGAGATGATCAGAGATTGGCCTCTCCCCCAGACTAAGAAATCTTTATTGGGGTGGTGGGATGCTACCGGAGGTTTGTGCCTGACATTAGCTCCATTGCCACCTCATCACGGAGTTATGGAAGAAGGGTAAGTCAGACAAGATAGTCTGGACTGAGCAGTGCCAGAGGGTTCTCCGTGCTCTGAAAGAGGCTCTGGTCAGGGGCCCAGTGCTGGTAAACCCAGACTTTGACAAGCCCTTTATGGTGTTCGCCGACACCTCAGACATGGGGCAGGGTGCAGTGCTGATGCAAGTTGACGAGAAGGCGGAGAAACACCCCATTGGGTACCCGAGCAAGAAATTGCCCCCCTATGAACAGAACAATGGGGCCATAGAGAAGGAATGCCTGGCCATGGTGCGGGCCCTTAAAAAGCTGCAGCTGTATCTATTTGAGATGTGCTTTACTCACCCCTGATGTGGCTACACCTGATGAAAGGGGCCAATGCCAAGCTCCTGAGGTGGAGTCTGCTCCTTCAGGATTACAATACGGAGGTGGTCCATGTTAAGGGAGTGCCAACATTATAGCTGATGCCTTGTCATGCAGAGGGGGGCCTGAACTTCCCCAAGTCACTGGCTAAAGTGATCGTGCTCAGTTTGATCTCAGAGGGAGGAGAGATGTGATGAAGTGGAATTTTTCCCTTTGTTGCATGTGAGTCTTACTGCTCTGTATTAATGCTTTGTGTGCCTCAGTTTCCCTGTGTACTGCACCAATGCCTAGGTGGTGGGAATTGGGTGTGTGACTTTTTTAGAGGCCCTTGGGGCAGGTGAGGCTGCCCAGCTGCCTGCATGTAAGGGATGGCCAATTCCCTTGGTAACTTGAGACCCAGGAGGGGGACGTGACCTAGTGACACTTTGCCCGGGAAGCAGGACAAAGCCCGGTGGGGAAGCAACCAACATGTTGAAAGCCAGCAACAGGGCCCAGGGCAGTCTGCTGTGGGGGACTCAAGGAGGGGGCAGTCAAGGGCATCTGGCCCAGGGTTCCCCCAAGATGGAGTTGGTTGAAACTGTGCTAACAAGTTCTGTTCTATGCTGTATTCCTGTCGACTAGTACATCTTCCCCGCAGCGTGGGGGTGCAGGGCTCTTAGGTTTTCCCAGGAGCCCTGCACAGGTGGACTCGTTGCAGGAAGCGCACAGTGAATGTGAGTGCTGAATGCTCAGAGGTCAGACATAGGAAAGCCATTTAGGCCTCTTGCCCTGGCAACAGTGCAAGTGCCTAAGGAGGCATGCTAGCCCAGAGTCCTGACTGGCTTCAGACAGAACAGTTCCAGAGCATCTCTAGGTGACTCCGTGACAGAGGGTTGGGTGGAGAGGATGAGGCAGCAGGGGAGGAGTTACAGGATGGGTGGAGAGGATAGGGTGAAGGAGGAGAGAGTAGGGGGATGGATGGAGCTGATAAGACAGAGGGCTCTAGGGAGCATAGAGCAGTGTGTCCCAGAGGAGAGCCCGGGGAAGGGACAGGGGATCTCAGAAACCATTGAGGTGGGTGAGGATTCCTGTGATTCTGTAACACAAGGAAGCAGGGTGCTTCCACGTAGGGAAGGGGCTGAGACTAGCTCCTTTCCAGCAGAAGGCAACATGCCCTCAGGCACAAGGGCAGGAGAGGTGTTGTCAGTGATTAAGGAAATTGTCCCAGCTGTTAGCTGGCAGATTTTTGCAACTGAACCCTTCATAAGGAGCACAGAGGACTGTGTCTTAGGAGGGGGCCCTGAGGAGGAAACTGGGGACAGAATAGTGGGGGTACAGGAATGTCTCCTCACTAGTCACTTGGGGCAGGATGCCCAGGACACTCGGATGGCTGGGTCAGCATCTGTGCACCCAGGCACTCAGCCTGTGACTCAGGTTTTGAGAAGGAACTGTGTACCTGACCTCCTGGAGGGGAGCAGTCACACTGCTGACTTCTCAGGGACAGAGAAAGGGGTAGCGGAGGGTACCCAATCCAGGTCCCAATTTTTCAGGATGCTAGTTCTGATAAGTTTTTGGAAAGTAACTGATTCTCTTTAAACCAAGATGCAACTCCAATGCCTGTGATAACAGAGGAACTGGGACCAGGAAATTGCCAGGTGGTAGTTTGCCAGAATACAGATGGTCCAACGGCCAGAGAGGGAGGTGTTTTCCCCAGGCGGGTGAGACACAGAGAGCAGTTATGGGAAAGCTGCTGGGAAAGGTGCCCTCAGAGGGCTGTGATTTGTGCTCTCTGGGCTAGGTGTGTTTACCCTAGGTGTGTTAGCAGATCACTGGTTCAGATAACACCAGAGGGGAACCTCACAACCAGCTGTGATGTCCTGTCGGGGGATGACTGTCTCTCTCTGGGACAGGATCCAGGCCCTGCTCCTGTAACAGCCAAGGATACAAGTTTGAATTCAGGGAACCAATCGGCTGAGACAAACAGTCAATGTGAATGCAAATAACCTGGCTGGCACGGGGGAAGAGTTGCTAAGCTCAGCTGCCCTACCTGTCTGTAACCAGGGCCCTGGAGCTGAGTGGGACAGAGAGATGCTCCCTCCTCCCCTGAACACGGGGAAGGTGGCTCATGCTGGCTCTGATGCTGTGAGCAAAGCAGCTGGCTCGCTGCCTGCCCTCACTGGGGCAACAGGGGTGAAACTGAGTCTGCGGGGATCGGAGACCCCAGCTCAGTGTGGGGAACCACAGTCAGGGCGGGATGGCTGCCAGCCAGGGCTGCCTTGTCCAGAAGTGCAAGAGGCCCCAGGGCAGGGGGAAACAGCTAAAAGGGCACTGCTGGTGACAGAGACGCCTGGTCAGAGGGTGGCTGAGATCAAGATGGGGGCTCTTCACCAAGAGAGCCCAAATCCCAGTGCTCCAGTCTGGAGGGCTGTGACTGCAGGCAGAGAGAGGGAACTGGTTTCACTTCCCTCTCCAGCTGCTGAATTCCAAGCTGAGCTGCAGAAGGATCCCTCCTTAGAGAAGCTGAGAAACTTGCTGGCTACAGCATGGGGAAGGCTGCAGCAGGGAAAGATTCCTATACTAGGAATGGGATCCCCCAGGGGAAGTAGAGTCATGGGGGATCAGGAGGCAGCTGATAGTCCCCCAGAAGTACCACTGGAGGCTACTGTACCTGGCCCATGATGTCCCTCTCTTGGGACACCAGGGGATCCAGCGCATCAGGCAGAGGATGCTGCAAAACCTTTACTGACCTGGAGTCTGTGACCCTGTTCAGCAGGTCCTGTGACCCCTGCCAGAGGGTGGGGAAGGCCTGGAACAAGGGTAAAGCAGTCTTGAGACACCTGCCTGTCGTAAAGGAGCCTTTTCAGAAGGTGGCCATGGACATAGAGGGGCCCCTCAGCAAGGCGACCCAGGCAAGGGAAAAAATACATTCTGGTGGGGATAAATTTTGGTACCCATTACCCAAAGGCAGTGGTTCTGTCCTCTATCGAGGCAGACACTGTAGCAGACGTGCTGCTGACCATTTTCAGCAGAGTGAGGTTCCCCAAGGGGTCCTTACAGACCAGGGGTCCAACTTCATGTGAACCCTGCTCCAGTGCTTGTGGGAGACGTGTGGGGTCTGGAACTCCTGAGCCTCGGCGTATCACCCTCAGTCCAACGGTCTGGTGGAGAGATTTAATGGGACCCTGAAGATGAGGCTGAAGACTTTCCTGGACCAGCATCTGCAGGACTGGGATAAGTATTTACCCCACCTGCTATTTGTTCATGTACAGGGAAGGGCCCCAGGAATCCATGGGGTTCTCTCCTTTGCAGTTGCTGTATGGGAATAGAGCGAAGGGACCCCTGGACTTGGTGAGGGACGAATGGGAGGGGAAAACTCACTGAGCTCATGGGTCTGTTCAGGGAGACCCTAGCCAGGGCCCAAGGGAGGCAGAAAGTCTGGTACAATCGCTCAGGGCGTGCCCGCTCCTGTGCCATCAGGGACCAAGTGATGGTTCTCATCCCAGTGAGGAAGAATAAGCTGCAAGCTGCCTGGGATGGGTCTTTCAAGGTCATCAATCAGCTGAATGAGAAGAACGTTGTGATGGAACTGCCCAACTGGGCTCACAGCCACCGAGGGGATCATGTCAACATGATGGAGCCGTACTGTGACAGGGAGAGGCTGGTACTGGCCATGTGTTGCCAGTGGGAGAGGGGTCAAGACCCCCTGGTGGGTCTCTTCCTTGAGACAGGAGCTGGTCCCTAGCTGGAATCAATACAACCCTCTACCCCTCTGATACTGGTCAGCTGTGTTAGTCTGTATCCACAAGAATAACAGGACCGGTGGCACCTTAAAGACTAGATTTATTTAGGCATAAGCTTTCATGGGTGAAAAACCACTTCTAAAAAAAACAAAAAAAAACCTTCAAAAACAGACTTCAGAGAGAAACTGCTGAGCTACAATTTATTTGCAAATTTAACACCATTAATTTAATCTTGAACAGGGACTGGGAGTGGCTGGCTCACTACAAAAGCAATTTTCCCTCGCTTGGTACTGGCACCTTCTCATCTGTTATTGGGAGTGGACCACATCCACCCTGACTGAATTGGCCTTGTCATTACTGGTTCTCCACTTGTGACGTAACTCCCTTCTCTCCATGTCTCAGTATATCTATGCCCGTCTCTGTAATTTTCACTCCATGCATCTGAAGAAGTGTTTTTTTAACTCATGGAAGCTTATGCCCAAATACATCTGTTAGTCTTTAAGGTGTCACCAGATTCCTCTCTAACAAGCTAATCCCTGTCCAGCAGGCAGAGATCTGGGCTCACTAACCAAGCTGTCCACTGGGTGGAGATAGGAGCCACTCCTCCCATCAGGTGTTGCCCATTCAGAGTAACTGGGAACACAGCCCAGGCCCTGGAGGGAGAAGTCAGAGACATGCTGGCTTTAGGGGAGATCCAGCCATCCACCAGCCCCAGGGCCTCTCCCATGGTGCTGGTCCCCAGAAAAGATGAGTCGATCCGATTCTGTGTGGCCTATCGGAAGCTCAGTGCCATCACCATGTCTGGTGCCTGCCCCATGCCTGGGCCTGATGAGATCCTAGACAAGTTGGGGGGAACCCCACTACCAGGGTTCTCACCAAAGGGTACTGGCAGGTGCCTTTGCATCCAGATGTCAGGTTGAAACCTGCTTTTGTCACTGCTTCGGGGCTGTACAAATCCCTGGTCCTACCTTTCGGCCTCAAGGAGGCACCAGACAGATGCCAGCGCCAGGTGGATCAGTTACTGAAGGGGATGGAGAATTTTACCCTTGTGTACATGGATGATATTTGTGTCGTTCACCAGAGCTGGGAGGAACGTGTGTCCCAGGTGAGGAAGGGGCTGGGTTGCCTCTAGGATGCAGGGCTGACTGTAAAAGCTGGCAAGCACAAGGTGGGATGGAAGAGGTGTTGTACCTGTGCCACAAGGTGAGGAGCGGCTGCCTAAAGGCAGAGCTGGCCAAGGTGGAGGCGATCAGAGATTGGCCTCTGCCCCAGACTAAGAAACAGGCCCAGGCTGTTATTGGGATGGCAGGGCACTATTGGCGGTTTGTGCCCCACTGTAGCTCTGTGTCAGCTCCCATCATGGAGTTATGCAAGAAGGGGAAGCCAGACAAGCTGGTCTGGACCGGGCAGTGCCAGAGGGCTCTCTGCGCGCTGAAGGATGATCTGGTCAAGGACCTGGTCCTGGGATACCCAGACTTTGACAGGACCTTTATGGTGTTCACCAATGCCTCAGACACAGGGCTGGGCATGGTGCCGATGCACCCTGATGCAAAGGGGGAGAAACACCCCATCGTGTACCTGAGCAGGAAGCTGCTGACCTGGGAGCACGGCTATGCAGCCATAGAGAAGGAACGCCTGGCCCTGGGGTGAGCTCTTAAAAGGCTGCAGCCGAATCTATTAGGATGCCACTTCACTGTGTACACTGACCACTCACCCTCCCGTGGCTGCACCAGATGAAAGGGGCCAATGCCAAGCTCCTGAGGTGGAGTCTGTCCCTCAGGGAATACGAGTTGGAGGTGGGCCATGTGAAGGGGAGAGCAAATGTTATAGCTGATGTTTTGTTCCGGAGAAGGGGGGCTGAACTTTCCTAAGTCATTGGCTAAACTGACTTCACCCAGTTTGCTCTCAAAGGGGGAAGAGATGTGATAAATGGAGATTTTCCCTTGTTATGTTGTATGTGAGCCTATGTGAGACTTACTGGTGAGCCTATGTGAGTTTTACATTAATACTGTGTGTCCTTCAGTTTCCCTGTGTGCTGCACCAATGCCTTGGTGGTGAAATAAGGGTGTGTGACTTTGCCTGTGACACCCTTGGGGCAGGTGAGGCTTCTGTATGCTATGGCTAGTGCCCTTCATAATCTGAAACCCAGGAGGGGATGCAACCAGGTGACTCTGCCTGGGAAGTGAGACAAAGACAAGGAGGAGGAGCAACGGGGGTGTCTGAGGTTGGTCGCTGGAATCTGGGCAGTCTGTGTGGGGGGACTGGAAGAGGAGGAGTCCAGAGCGTCTGGCCCAGGACTTGCCAAGATGGACTTTGCTGAAAGTCACTGATTGGAGTTCTGTTCTATGCTGTGTTCCTGTCAACTAATAAACCTTCTGTTTTACTGGTTGGCTAAGAGTCACTGCTGACTGCAGAGTTGGGGTGAGGGGCCCTCTGGCTTCTCCAGGAGCCCCACCTATGTGGACTCGCTGTGGGAAGTGCACGGTGTGGAAGGGGATGCTGAATGCTCCGAGGTCAGACCCAGGAAAATCGAAGCTGGGTAAGCTGCTTACCTGGCGCCAGTCTGCTCAGAGAGAGGAGGCTCCCCCAGAGTCCTGACTGGCTCATATGGAGTAGTTCCAGAGCATCGCCCGGTTACTCCGTGTCGTGGAGCATCATACCTCCCCACTTACTTTACTGCCGGTGGGTTGAGTCACTGACTAATGTGGAGGTATGTGCCTAAGGTTCTCTTCAGGTTTTGGCTATACAACTTCCAAGTGTTACCAAACATTGTGGTGTCACCCACAGGTGTTCTTGCAAAGTTCTGAGTTTCTTTTTCTGGGTTGCCAGAAAACATCTGGTGCAGGGATTGTGGCATTTAGCCATTAATGCCATGATGTGGTGTGCCTCAGTTTCCCCTTCCACACAGCAGACCAGGTTTGTTTTGGTTTCCCTGCTGTAACAAGCTTTAAGCCTATTTACAGGCATTAGCTGAGGAGCAGTATCCTTATAGGTGACACCACTCCTAGCACGTCCAAAAGCTTTTCCCAATGATCATGCATGTTACTCCTTTTTACAGAATTTACCCTCAGCACCAATTTTTGTGTCATAAGGTTTATCACTAATAACAAACTTTGTATCCTGACATGTAACAATAACACCAAGATTTTGATCACAGGCAGGTGTTTCCAAGTTTCGTTATCATACCACGCCTTCTGTTTAGACAGTCTGGTTTCTTCAACACCCATTGTGCCTTTCAGCTCCTCCCTGAACCTCAGCATGTGTTCGGTTACTGGTCTTTCTTTCCCTTCGGTGTTTTTTCTAGTGTCCCCCTTCAGTAAAGGTTTTCAGTTTAAGTGTGTCTTTGGGGTTTTGGTGAAGTAAGGATGTGAGGGGACCTTGTATGTTGGGCTGGTCATCTGAGGAGCTGCATTTGATTTCCAGGGCTGTGCCATCCAAAAAAAATCTACACCCCCTTCTTGGGGGTTCCTTATGATTTCCACTTCCAGCACTGGGACTTTCCCCACCCCCTTTCCCTAGAGAGTTGTTGTGATCTGTGTTCTCTGAGCTAAGAGGTGTGTCTTTTCTCAGCAGCTCTTTTACAGCTGCTGTTTGTATCTTACCAGCCTATGAAATTCCCTCCTTCTCTTTGTCTGATGGGTCATTAGCATTTTCACAGACAAACAATTCTTCAGTAAGATCTCCATCCTGCCTTAAAGAGACAGTTAGTTTTCACAAGTACACCAGGAACAGCGTCCTGAAAAAGTGGAACCTGGGTTGGGATACCCTCCATCACCCCTCTGTCTATCCTCAAGAGGTCAGTTGTGTGACTGGTCCCTTCCGGGAGGTCAATTACATAGCTCCCTCTCAAAACCTGAGCCACAGGTTGGGTACCTGGGTAAACAGATGCTGAACCAGCCTTTCTGTCCTGGGCAACCCCCTCCCCATGTGACCTCCCTGTACTCCCACTAATTTTTTCTCAGATTCCTCCTCTGGGACCCCCTCTAAGAGATACACCTCTGTGTTCTGTAGAGTGGGCACTGTCCCCTGAGCTCACAGCTAACAGCCTGGGCAGGTGTCTCACTGACCTCCTCAGTTGTCTCTATGATTCCATCACCCGTCTCTGGGCTTCCCTCTAGGACACATCTCCTATGCACCCTAGTGTGGGGTCTGTCCCTTTCTTATCTGCACTCTGCTGGCAGCTACCAACCTGGACAGTTTTCTCACTGACAGGCAACACACTCCCATCCCGCCTGGAGGAGATGCCACTTTAGCTACAGGGCAGGAGCTGGTCTCAACCTCTCGCATGCCTGGAAGCATACCGTTTTCCACTGCTGCAGAGGAATCAAAAGTTACTCCCATTCCCTCAGCAGTTCCTGGGACTTTACCCTTTTCCTCCAGGGTTTCAGCATAATACTCCTCCTTGCTGCAGGCAGACCCCTAGACAGCCTGAGCTACAGAGAAGAAATCATTTCTTAGTAATAAATCTATAGGGTTATTATCCACCGCTAACCAGGAGGATGAGTTAGATGAAGCTTTCTTCAGACAACTAACAAAAGTTTCCAGATCACAGGCCCTGGTTCTCATGGGGGACTTCAATCACCTTGACATCTGCTGGGAGAGCAATACAGCAATGCACAGACAATCCAGGAAGTTTTTGGAGTGTTGGGGACACCTTCCTGGTGCAAGTGCTGGAGGAACCAACTAGGGGCCGTGCTCCTCTTGACCTGCTGCTTACAAAGAGGGAAGAATTGGCAGGGAAAGTAGAAGTGGTGGCAACCTAGGCAGCAGTGACCCTGAAATGGTTGAGTTCAGGATCCTGACAAAAGGAAGATAGGAGAGAAGCAGAATATGGACCCTGGACTTCAGAAAAGCGGACTTTGACACCCTCAGGGAACTGATGGGCAGGCTCAACAGGTAGTGATCAATGGCTTGATGTCTAGTTGGCGACTGATATCAAGCAGAGTGCCTCAGGGGTCTGTCCTGGGGATGCTTTTGCTCAACATCTTCATTAATGATCTGGATGATGGGATGGATTGCACCCTCAGCAAGTTCACTGATGACACTAAGCTAGGGGGAGAGGTAGATATGCTGGAGGGTAGGGATAGGATACAGAGGGACCTAGACAAATTGGAGGATTGGGCCAAAAGAAATCTGATGAGGTTCAACAAGGACAAGTGCCAAGTCCTGCACTTAAGATGGAAGAATTCCAGGTACTGCTACAGGCTGGGGACTGACTGGCTAAGCGGCAGTTCTGCAGAAAAGGACCTGGTGATTACAGTGGATGAGAAACTGGATATGAGTCAACATTGTGCCCTTGTTGCCAAGAAGGCTAATGGCATATTGGGCTGTATAAGTAGGAGTATTGCCAGCAGACTGAGGGAAGTGATTATTCCCCTCTATTTGCACAGGTGAGGCCACATCTTGAGTATTCCATCCAGTTTTGGGCCCCCCGCTATAGAAGGGATATGGACAAATTAGAGAGAGTCCAGCAGAGGACAACAAAAATGATTAGAGGACTGGGCACATGATTTCCGAGGAGAGGCTGAGGCAACTTGGCTTATTTAGTCTGCACAAGAGAAGAGTGAGGTAGGATTTGATAGCAGCCTTCAACTACCTGAAGGGGGTTTCCAAAGAGGATGCAGCTCGGATGTTCTCAGTGGTGGCAGAAGACAGAACAAGGAGCAATGGTCTCAAGTGGCAGTGGGGGAGGTTTAGGTTAGATATTAGGATGGTGGTGAAGCACTGGAATGGGTTACCTAGGGAGGCGATGGAATCTCCATCAGTCAAGGCTGATTCCCCACTCCGGCACTCTGAGTGCAGAAGGTGGGCCCTGCAAGGATTCTAAAAATTAATACTGGTCATTTCAGGCTGGTATTAAACTCCCAAGGTTACAGCTTTTCTCTGACCTTGAATGGGTAGATGCTGCCACCACCCAAGTGCCAAAAATCCCCTTTGAGAGCCCAGGAAGGCACGCTTGGGAATTCTTCCTGTGGGGTACCCTCAAGCCCTTTCACTCCCCCTCCTGGGAAGAGCTGAGAAAGAAAAAAGCAAACAAACAAACGGGAACCAGGGTGCAGTATCCAGCCTGTCTGACTCATGAAGGACACACACCCACACACACACCCCCTGCAGCCTCTGCTTAAACCAAAACTGGTCAGAAGAAAGACCTACAGAAAGCAAAGAAAAGGCTGTGGGAGACACACCTTAACCCCTCCTGACAAGGGTGACAGGATTAAGGCAACTCCCCTAGCCTCATCTGCATCAGAGTTGGGACAGGGAGGCATCTCCGTTAGCATATAGAATGAAGAACAGAGATTGCAAGGCAAGAACCACACTGAACTCTGGGACCAGAAAAGCAGGGACATACTGCATCATGGGGTATCTCTGCTTCAGATGTTAATGAACCCAGGCCTGCACACACCCAGCTCAGCAATTATCAGACCAATTCTAGTAATGAATCTTTGGTTGATATCCAAAAGAGCGAAGCTGCCTAATTGCATTGTGAGCTCCCTAGAAGGAACACTGCCCATAGCTAGGAGTGATCAGCTCCTATTGTCTAGCCTTGAGTCATCAGTAGGGTGACCAGACAACAAATGTGAAAAATTGGGACAGGGAGTGGGGGGTAATAGGAGCCTATACAAAAAAAGGACCCAAAAATCAGGACTGTCCCTATAAATTCGGGACGTCTGGTCACCCTAGTCATCAGTTTACCCATAAACAAATCTAGTGTTCTCCCTTGAGCCATTATTGTTTCCCTACAAAAACCCCTACCCAAGCTCAATTTAAGGGTTCTGATGCCTGGATCCAAACTCGGCATTAGCTCCACTGGGACTCCATTAGCTTCACCTGACTGATCATGCTGGGGGCTCTGCCTGTCTCCAGCACTCAGGACCTTGAGCTACCACCATCACCTGGGAACCCTGACCAGTTCAAGCTTCATGGAGTGGTGAGACCCCAGTGCGCTCTCTCTCTCTCTGTTTTCTTCTCTACCTCAGGTATAACTTTTTAACCCTGACTTGTTTGATCAGGTCTAGTTTTCTATATCTGACCTTTGTAATCTGTAATTGTGTAACTGTTGTGTCTGTTTAGGCTCCTCGTGTGGTTATCACTATTATACAATAAATAGCTTTTATAGTTAAGCTAGCTGTTTCCCCTTCCCTCTCTCTGAACTTTACTCTGTTGTTGTTTTGGCTTCCCCATTTACTCTGCAGCAATGCTCCTCTTACCTAAGCTAAAGATCCCTACAGCGCCCAAAAATACTGTGGGGTTTGCTCATCAAGTGGGTTACTACCAGAACAATAGTAACGTGAAAGTGGGGATAGGGACGTGCTGAACCTGTGACATACAAGGGTGGCAGCTTGGAAGTGCTGCTCGATTCAGACTACTGAGTCCAGGGACATATAAGGGTGGCAGCCTGGAAGTGCTGTTCAACCCAGCCTGCTCAGGCTTCCTCTATTCCGGGGGGGGTACCTATGGCATATAAGGGTAGCAGCTTGGAAGTGGTGCTTGACCCAGCCCACTGAGTCCAAGGACATATAAGGGGTCAGCTTGAGAGTGCTGATTCATCCGGTCCACTCAGACTTGCTCTGTTAATGTGTGTTTGTGTGTGAGTTCATCTGATTCTAGGGCTGGAGGAACCCAGCGCTGGAGAACCTAGGTCCTGCAGGGTAGCTCCACTGGGAGGGGACTAGCCGAAGGGAGAAGTAGAGCCCCCTATGAAAACACAAGTGACACAGGCACCACATTGATAGAATTACAGAAACCCCCCCCACTCCCCAGAAGAGTAATAAATGAGCGTACCCCAAAGTAAGGGGCAAATCTGGTAACACACCAGCTAATTAAACAACATGTGCACAAACCTCTTAGGACACACAAACCCAATCCTGTTCTTAAAAAGGTAAATTTCATTAAAAACAAAAAGAAAGAAAATATTTCTGAAAACTCAGACTATTGCTAGTTTTTAAAAAGAACCACTTATAAGGATTAAGCATCAAAATAAGTTCTTGAGGTCCAGCTTCAAGGTTACAAGCAAAACAAAAGCATTTGGGGTTAGCACAGAGGAATCCACAAGCCACAAAAAAATAAACCTAATCGCATCTTCCTAGGCATTTCCTGATCTCCTTAGATATTTGGGGTTTCAAATGAGCAGTTTCTAGGTAAGACCTCATGTTTTTTCATACCTGGCCCAAGCTGACAGCATAGTTCCAGCCCTGTCTCTGCTCTCTGGGAGAACACCACAGACAGACAAAGGGGAAGTTTTTCTACAATTTTAAAAAGTTCTAGCCTTCCCATTGGCTGTTTTGGTCAGGTGCCCACTCCCTTCCTTTTACCTATGCAGGAGACTCTTTAACTCTTTACAGCAAGTAGAGAACAGCTACGAAAAGGGTTTTTATAGCTGACTGGCTGGCTGGGTGTCCATAAAAGGGAGTTACCTCCCTCCCCCTTTCATTTATCACAGCATCCTTAGAGGTTTTTATGCCCAGCTTGACAAAGCCCTGGCTGGGATGATTTAGTTGGGATTGGTTCTGCTTTGAGCAGGGGGGTGGACTAGATGACCTCCTGAGGTCTCTTCCAACTCTAATATTCTATGATTCTATGCTACAGATAATACAGCTTCCAAATTCTCAGTTTCTATGTGCACTTTAGCCAAAGACACAAGGATTTTGTAACCTCCTACTAATAAAAGCTCTGCCATCTGTCCTGGCAGCATGTCAATTTCTTGTACATTACTTCTCCTAACCATAGAAATTTCTGCACCTGTGTCTTCCCACCCAAGGTACTCCCTGCCATTAATTCTGACAGCCTTTATGTGCTTCATGACTGGCTGCGCAGAAGCTACTTTTACAAATCCTGTATAAGTGGCAGAAGGTACTTCTGTGCTCAGGATAGCAGTGTGCACATGAGTTTTATCTAATCTATCTGTGACGTTTCACTCCATATTCTTTACAAAAATATGCTTATAATATGGATATGACATAACCGAGATATACTTTATGCCAGATGGGTCTTGTAAGGTGTCATTGGAAAGGTTATGCTTTACTGAATGTGATTTTCCAATTTGTATGCCTGTATCATTTCTGTATCTGAAGTTAGGAATATTGATTATGTATCTGTATTTCAAATGTGTTATTTTGGGGTCACCCCCAACTAGCCCTTCAGGTACAATGGAAAAGCCAGACAGGGCTAATGGCCCATTAGCAAGGACAATGGACTGTGAAAGGGCTTAGTCTTCCTGTAGACCCTTCAGACAGCCTACGAGTAATGGCTGCCACAGCTTTGCAGAGACATGGGTCTGAGTCACCCGGTACTGGGCCCACCCTTTAGAATGCCAGTGTTCTTCCGTTGGGAGACAAAGGGTTCCTGCCATACACAAGAGCTATACAAGGCAGGGAAGTGACATCATCGAGGTTCTCCTCTTACCCATCCAAAGAGACACTGAAAAACACCTGGAAGCAAGAACTGAGGGGAGAAGGGTTGAACCCAGACTGAGAGGATGTCCAGTCTGTGAGTGGAAATACCTGAAGTTTCCAGCTCAAGGCAAGTGCAGCTGCTTTTTAAGACTTTCTATAATCTGCCAGCAACAATATCTAGGGTCAGAAATTACTATTTGTAACCAATTTCTTTAGTGAAACAAGCTTAGCCAGTGTGTTTTATTTGATTAGTAATCTGCTTTGTTCTGTTTGCTATCCCTTTAACCACTTAAAATCCACTTTTTATAGTTAATAAACTTATTTCTTGTTTATAGTATAAGCCAGTTTGTGCAATTCGTAATGTGTGTGTGGGGGGGGGGGGAAAGAAGCTGTGCATATCTTCCTCCGTATTGAGGGAGGAGGTGGATTTCAAAATATACCTTTGGGCCTGCACTCCAGGGGAGGTGGACACCTGAGTGCTGGGGCAAATCCCTTAAGATGAGCCTTCCCAGAACTGATCTCAAGGTCTGTTTCGTTCTGCAGTTGGGTGTGGCCCTGCCTGTGTGTGTGCTGGAGGAGGCTTAATAACCTGGCTCAGCAAGACAGGTAAAAAGGGTGCCCAGGCTGGCATAACAGGTGGGCTCAGTGGTATCTCTGCACACCTGGTGGCATCCTAAGGGGACAACCTGTCTCTATCTATCGCCCCAGGCAGCTAGCTAGTTTACCTATATCTAGACCAGCCCCTGAGAGAGAGGAAGTGGTATTCAGGGGGTAATTGGTGGATTGGATAGGGCAAAGGAAGAGGGAGCAGGAGCTGAGGAATGGATGGTGCAGGGGGAGAGGGAGCAGGAGCTGGGAGGGGGTGGATATGGCAGAAGGGGAGGGGGAAGAGCAGGAGATGATGGGGTGGATAGGGTGGAGGGATAGGGGGAGGGGGCAGGATCTGGGGAGTGGATGAGGCAGAAGAGGAGGGGGAAGGAGCTGGGGATGTATAGGGCAGAGGAGCAGGAGCTGGGGGTGAATGAGCAGGAGGGAGCAGAAGCCAGGGCATGTGGTAGAGGACAGAAGCAGGCTGAAGGGGAGGGGAGACAAGGACAGAGAGCCTGTGCCTAGTGGCGTAGCCAGGTTTTCAGTGTAGGGGGAACAAACATAAAAAAGGCGCCCTCCCTTGGCCCCCCCCCTGGCCATCCCCCCCAACCACCCCCCGCTCACCTTCCGTCCTGCACCGCCACCTGTCCCCGGCCTACACCCAGTGCTGGGCGTGCTCCATGTGGGGCTCGCCAGCCAGGTGGCCTTAAAGGCACAGGGGCCCTTTCGCCTCCCCCCGCCCACCACATTAGCAAGGGGGGGCGGGGAGCACTTGGCCACCAAGCCCTGAGCCAAGGAGCTAGCCCCCTTGCTCCTCCGGCCACGTCTGCCGCCCCTGCATGGCTCCTCTGGCCATGTTGTTGGCAGCGCCGGCCGGCAGGCACCGCTTCCATGCCTGCCGCCCTGAGGAGAAGCAGCTGCTGCCTTTGAACCCCACTAGCTACGCTACTGCCTGTGCCCACTGCAGTGCCCATTCCTGCTGAGTGTGGGTGCAAGCCAGGGCCTTAGGATCCCCAGTGCTCTGCTCTCAGCAAGCACCTGTGCCAGAGCACAGGGATGCACAAGGGGCCGAGTCAAGGCTCCCTGGTTAACTGTCAGCCTGGCACTTCTCATCATCTGAGAGCTGGGCTGTGCTACCCAGCGCCGGCGAGGCAATTCCCTGACTGAGCTATGAGGTGGTGAAACCTGCCCTGTACTGCTGCGCTGGGGAACTGGAGACAGAATGGCCCAACCCAGGCCCCAGGGCAGC
Source organism: Chelonoidis abingdonii (assembly GCF_003597395.2). Taxonomy (NCBI): domain Eukaryota; kingdom Metazoa; phylum Chordata; order Testudines; family Testudinidae; genus Chelonoidis; species Chelonoidis abingdonii. Next base: position 7,215,899 of record NC_133779.1, on the reverse strand, counting down.
AGTGAGGTTAGCCAGGCAGCTTGTGCACTGCCATCCCTGGTCTTCTGGAGCTGAACTGCATGACCTTCATGTTCCCCTTCATCTCAGGGTGCATCGCTTTCCTGATGTTAAACGTGGGGTTCTCACAGCTTGGATGCTGCCCTTGCCTTGCAGTGGGTCCCTGTTGGGGTGGGGTTCAGAGATTATAAAGCTGGATGTGACTTTTTTGATCGTCCGGTCTGACTCCCTGAGAGCACAGGCCCGAAAATTGCCCCACAAGAATTCCTAGAGCAGAACTTTAGAAAAATCTTGTCCTTCAACCTTGATTTATGGCTGCTGCTGGAGAATCCACCGTGACCCTTGGCAACCTTTCCAATGGTTAAATACCCTCATCAGGAAAAAATTAGGGTTTATTTCCAATCTGAATTTGTCTAGCTCCAGCTTCCATAGGACCGTGTTAGATCTTTTGCTGCTAGATTGAAGAGCCTGTTATTAAATGTTTGTTCCCCAGGTAGGTACTGAGAGACTGTGATCAAGTCACCTCTGAAATCAGTGCTCTTTGTCAAGTTTGAGCTCTTTGAGTCTCTCACTCTAAGGCAGGTTTTCTAACCTTTTAATCATTCTCATGACTCTTCTCTGATTTAGCAACATGCTTCTTGAATTGTGGGCACCAGAACTGGACCCAGAATTCCAGCAGCGATTGGACTAGTGCCAAATACAGAGGTAAAATCACTTCTCTGCTTCTACTTGAGTCTCCTGTTTATGCGTCCCAGGGACATTAGCTCTTTTGGCCACAATATCACACTGGGAGCTCACGTTCAGCTGATTCTCCCCCATCACCCCCAAGTCTTTTTCAGAATCACTGCTTCTCAGAATAGGTTCCCCCATCCTGTAGGTTTGGCTGATATTCCTTGTTCATAGATGTATACATCTGGATTTGGGGTTTGCAGATGGGTCCCTGATAGAAGTGGGGGTGGGAAGTCTTGCCAATTCTCTAGAGACTTGAGCAGTTCTTGGCGTAGCTTACGCAGCCCCAACTGCAGGAGTCAGGGGATAACCGCAGAACCTCACTGAAGAGAAAAGTATCCTGCATCCCTGATTCTGGAGAAGCTGGAAAATGTGACATGAGGATGGCACTAATGCTCAGAAAGCAAAGAACAACGCCACGTGCGAATTACTGGTAAAAAAAACAAACAAAAAAAGACTCTTAAATTTTTACACCAGACTCATGATTTGTGGGACCTGATTCATGATTTTCGAATTCTTGAGCTTGGTGATACTGGCTTAGGGCTTGTCTACACTGGCACTTTACAGCGCTGCAAATTTCTCGCTTAGGAGGTGCTTTTTTTTTAGAGCGCTGTGCTCTGCTGCGACAACATGTTGCCAGCTTAGACTAGCCCTGAGGAAGTGTCACTGAGGGGAAAGGGTTTTCTAGTACAGTTGGGGTTCCATCAGTTTTTGGGGCGGCAGGGTCAGGAGTGGGTTACTGCTGGGGAGCAGGAGGGGGCTACTGAGGGCAGGGCTAGCAGCCCAGACTGGGGGGCTGCTAGGGGACAGGGTCACTAGCTCAGGTTTGGAGGGTTGCTGCGGGCAGGAGAGGGGGTCTATTGGGGGACAGGGCAAACAGCCCAGGCTGGGGGCTGGTGAGGGGCAGGGCCAGCAGCCCAAGTTGGGGGGTGCTGGAGGGACTGTTGGGGTGGGGCTGGCAGCCCAGTCGGACCCCTGGGGATGCCGGGGGGGGGGCAAGAGGACCGATACTCCGGCTCCCCCAGGCGCCCCCCAGCGCAGTGCGTACGGGCCCGGCCCCACGCGGGGAGTATGACCAAGAGGCCCCACCCCTTCTTCCCCGAGTCCCGCCCTCGCACATGTCTCCGCGTTCTCTCCACGCCCCTCACGTGGACACGCACCAGGCCCCGCTTCCGCACGTGGCGGCGGGGCCCCGCCGCTCGCCCCGCCCCCTTCGCGGCAGAGGTGCCAATTGGTTGTCGGCGCTGTCAGTGTGCGCGAGGGGCGGGGTCACAGTTGAGTCTTTGTGTCCGAGTCTGTGCGGCGGAAGAATCGGGGGGAGAGGCAGGTACTGACCCCGCCGGCTGCCCCGATTCCCCCCGGCTGCCCCGACTCTCCCAGCCCCCCAGTCCTCTGCTCCCCGATCCCCCGGGGCCTTCCGACCCCCCCGGGACCCCGCCGACCCCCCGGCCTCCACCAGCCCCCCAGTCCTGTGACCCCGAACCCTGGAACCCCGAACCTCCCCGGCCCACAGTCCTCCGCTCCGACCTCACCCTGGGCCCCACAGTCCCCGCCCTCGACCCCGGGCCCCTGACCTCCTGGCCCCCCCAGTCCTCTGCCCCCGACCCACCGGATACCCTCCGACTTCCCTGGCCCCCAGTCCTACCGCTCCCAACCCCCGGCGTACCCGACCTCCCCTGGGACCCCCAGTGCTTCCGGCTCCAACCCCCCGGCTACCCCGACCTCCCCTGGGACCCAGTCTTCCGCTCCAAACCCCCAGGGCCCTCAGTCCCGCCTCGCCCCCCCGGCTACCCCGAGCTCCCCGCGGCCCCCCATGTTCCCCGCCCTTCGCCCCCCGGCTACCGGATCTCCCGGCGGCCCCCCATCCGCTGCTCCCAACCCCCGGGCCCTTCAGTCCTCGTCTTCGACCCCGGGCCCCGTACCTCCCTGATCCCCCCCGCCAGTTCTCCAGCCCCCGGGGCTCCCCCGCGTCCCACAGGGCCCTCCAGTCCTCCGCTCCCAATCTCCCGGATACCCCGACCTCCCCTGGGGCCTCCCAGTCTTCTGCTCCCAACCCCTCGGGGTCCTCTGGCCTCTCCCGGGATCCCCCAGTTCTCCACCTCCCAGACTCCCCAGTCCTCTGCCCCCAACCCCTGGCTACCCTGAGCTCCTCCAGTCCTCCACCCCCAGCTACCCTGAACTCCCCCAGTCCTCTGCTCCCAACCCCCTGATCCTCCCAGTTCTCCATCTCCAACCCCCCAGACCCCCTGACCTTCCCCAGTGCCCCCCAGTTCTCTGCCCCCAAACCCCTGGGGCCTGCCAATTCTCTGCCACCCATACCCGCTGGGTCACCCCTGAGCCGAGAGGTAGGAATTGACCCCCCTACCTCCCGGGACCCCCCTTCCTCTGTCCCCCAACCTCCTGAGTCCCTCTGAATTCCCCTGGGGCAAGAGGCAGGTACTGCCCCCCGCCCCAAACTCCCCTGGAGTCCCTCAGTCCTCCCCTCCTCAAACCCCCTGGGCTCTCCTGAGCTCCCCTGGGGTGAGAGGTAGGTATTAGCCCACTGGGACCCCCTACCCCCAGGACCCCCAATCCTCCACCCACACATACCCACTGGGTCCCGTGAATTCTCCAGGGGTGAGAGGCAGGTGCTGGCCACACTGCCCCCTGGGGCCTCTCAATTCTCTGCCCCCCCAAACCTCTTGGGACCCCCTGAATTCTCCTGGGGTGAGAGGCAGGTACAGCCTGCCCTGGCAACCACCCTAGTCCCCTGGAATGACCCCAAATCTCTAACCCCCCTGGCCTCTGAATTCCCCTGGGGCGAGAAGTAGATACTTACCCCCTAGGGACCTCCCTGTTCCCCAGGGAACCCCTGAGCCTCCTGGAACCCCTCAAAACCTGCCAACCCCCTGCCCCCTCTGAACTTCCCTGAGGACAAAGGCAGGGTTTAGCCCCCCAACTGCTCTTGGCTCCCAACTCTGCCTGGAATCCCCCTAATCCCTCCTTGTCAGAACCTGATTCCCCCCTGGAATCCTGGCCTGGTTCTTGGGGAACTCTAGCCCTCCTGAGCGAGCAATAGATACCAGAGCACCCTGGGTAATACTCCCTCCCACTCCCCCAACACCTGTTCAGATGCTTGGGTTCCTCCTGGGATGGGGCTGTCCCTGGATGTGGAGGTGGGGTACTCAGGATGAGAGCATGTGTGTGGGATGCCCCCTCAATATGTGGGTGTGGGGGTGCCCTAGGATGTGGAGTGGGGGACTCAGGATCTTGGTGCCCTCTGGGATATGGGAATGTTGGGGGACATTTTAGGACTTCCACTTGCTGCTTTATGGGGAGTGTGTGTGGCAGGGGTTACCTGCTGGGGGGCCATAGGAAGCTGGCCTGAGGCTATTGCAGGGAGGATCACATGGGGTTGTTGCTTTGTTCAGTTCAGAGCCGGACCCTGGGCACCCACTTGCAGGTCGAAATGCCCTTTGTGGTGTGTGGGGCTGAGCTGTGGGGTGGTGAGCGAGGGAGCGGCCCCTCCCTCTGGATTGGCTGAGGACCTCACTTCCAGGGCCCTGTCCAATGCAGGGCTGGCTGCATGGTACAGAGAAGCTTTGCCCCCATTCACACCCCAATCCGAAGGCAGCTCAGTCTCCTTTACTGAGTCCTGGGGGTGCTATTGCCACTGGTTAGCCATGGCTCTGGCAGGTGGGGGTGGGGGCAGTGGAGCTGGGGGAGGTGTCAGATTCTCCTCCGCGCTGTAAAACGGTGAAAGGACGGGGAGGGCGTGCTGAATGCCTTTCCAGAGGGACTCTGTCGCGCGGCGTAACCCAGGCCCTGCAGCCCCTGGCTGATTCCTCAGAGTACAGCTAAGGGCCAGGCTCAGCTGGGGACCTGCTGCCAGGAAGGATGCCCTCCCCCTGCTCCTGGGGTGCCATGCACCGGCCAGGCTGTACTGTGCAGGGGATACAGGCTGTGCCAAGGCTGCTCCTGTGCAGGGAGAGTGAGTGGCGTGGGGCCTGGCTGAATTCCCAGCCCCCTCTCCCTGCTGTAGGTCTGGGTGTTCCCAGGGCAGCCATTGTGTCCCTCAAGCCAGGGCCCAGGAGGTAAACGCTGGGGTAAACGCTCTCCTCTTGCATCTCCTGGGAGCTGCCGGGATTCAGTCTCGGCCTGGCAGGGACCCCTGAGGAGTGACTTGTGGGGCAGGCACACTCCTCCGGGGAACAACCCAGCTTGTGACTGGGGAATGTGTGTCCTGGGAGAGGTGATGAGTTGGATGCAAAACATCCCTTGGCCAGTGGGAATCCGAGGCACATGCTGGACACCTCAGTGGCTCTGAAGTGTTGGTGGACACAAGTGTGGAGTGAGGGCTGGTGGGGTGGGGAGGAAGTCGGTGTCTGGCTGATACGGGGAATGGGTGCAAGGTGCGTGAGTGACTCCCAGCAGACAGGTTTGGAGCCTATGCCAGCTTGGTACCAGGCCATGAGACTGCAAACCACACACACATACCTTTCCCCGGACTGACTGTGTGGTCTGCATAGCGACCCCCCAGCAGGTGCTAGGCTGGAGATGCTCTGGGAGCTGGCAGTTAATATGGCTGATCCGCTGTGCGGGGAAGAGACAGACATTGTCCACCAGGGACCTGCTGCTGGGCGGAGGAAGCTGCAGCTCTGGGGAAATGCGGCCGTTGCCCGTTGGGGTTGGAGGGCTTTGGGGAATTCCATGGGACAGGCTTTGCCCTATCTGTACCAACCAGTCTGCTACACAGTGTGCTCCGTTCTGCCCCAGATCTCCCGTGTGGTGCCATGAAGCAGCTGGGAAGGACTGGGCAGTGGGGGGAGTTGTGTTGGCTCCTAGGCTGTGGTTGTAGGTCTGGCCTTGGGGTGGGGTTATATCTCCCATTGTGCCACTTGTGTAGTGATGACTGGATACTTCGGGGGGGCTGCTCGCCTCTGGCGCGGCCGCTCTGTGGGAGCAATTGCCACTGGCTTGAGAGGACAGTGCAGTAGTTGATGGGTTGTCGTTGGAGTCCGGTTGCTCCCTGGAGCACAAGCCATGGTGAAACTGGACAGCGGAATTGGGGGAGCCTCTGCCTTTGCCATGACCACTAGCTGGTGTCCTAGACAGAGACAGCGACCTCCCAGAGGGGATGAAACTCGCTCGCCCAACCGAGTGACAACCAAGCCCTTGCCACCAAGTCCAGCATTGCACAGCCTCTGCTCCAGCCCCCGCCGTGCACAGCAGCAGCTGCACTGGGCACATCCTTACCCAGGACTGGCGCCCAGAGGGCATTATCCCAGGGACGGGGGGCAGGATCCAAGAGCTGGGACAGTACCTGGGAGCCTTGCCTCCCAGTCTCACCCTCCACCCCGGGCCGTGCTGCTTCTCCAGGCTTTGCATGGACTGGCTTCGGGGGGGCCCTTGGCATTGGTTCCAGGGCAGCTCCTTGGAGGATGTTGCTGTTTGTGCTGCCTGCAGGTGGAGCCCCTGTCCCTGTCTGCTGCAATCCTGTTGCCCTCCACAAGGACAGGGCAGCTGTGTTGCCCAGAGAGCGGGAACTTCCCAGCCTGGCCTCCCCCAGACAGAATTTGAGGGCAGGGGGTGCCAGTGTTGAGGGCAGGAGCAGAGCCCTCGGTGTCTGGGGGAGGTGAGAGCCACGGGACCTTTAGGAATAGCCTGGCTGCTGGCCTCCTGCTGCATGTGTCAGACAAGGTGGCTGCTCTGTGTGGATCCAACCTGTGCTAGAGACGTCCCATCACTGAACAGTGAGTGTGAGATCTGGATGTTGTCAGGGCTTGAATGAACTAGTGACATTACTGAGGGGAGTGTGTGTGTGGGGGGAGGGATTGGTGGTTTGAGTGGGGGCTTGGACCCAGGACTCCTGGGTTCTGTTTCCAGCTCTGGGAGGAGGTGGGGCCTAGCTCTGATCCCTGGCTCCTGACTGGAACATGGGAAGCTGAGTTTTCTCTCCCCAAGGGGGCTGTATGCAAAGTGCCAGTGGAGCTTGCAGCCCCTTTGAATTCCCTGGTGTCCCTACACCGGGACCACCTGGGGCTGCTTGTTGCCAGCACTGGGATCCCTGCATGTCTGAAAGGTGCAGTACCTTGGAGTGGGGTGAAGGAAGAGCCTTCCCTACATGTGGCCAACCCTTCCCCCATGGACAGAGCTGGGCCTTTCCACTGCATGGCTGCTGTGCTCTCCAGACAGCTGGGGCTGGGCCGCTGGGAAGCCCCTGGAGAGGATTAAGCAGGCAGCGTAAAGAAGCAGCTTTGGGAGGCATGAGAGCTGTGCCTGAGAGCATGTCTAGCTGAGACTGCAGGCTGGGACCCTCGCCTGGCTGGCCAGGGTGAACAGTCCCTTGGCTTGGTCCTGGAGTCCTTCCCAGCGTGGGGAGGGGCTGTGACTCATGGGTTGGGTGGGGCGGGGAAGCAGAGCCAGGAGTAGGGATGGGTTGAGCAGGACAAGGGTCCTCCTCCAGCAGTGCCACTGAAGGGCTGGCGAGGGCTGGAGTGGGCACGGGGAGAGCCAGGCAGCCTGTAGGGTGGGCTGCAAGGGGCAGAGGTGGGCACAGCTTGTGGGATGATTGGGGAGGCTCTGCAGCCCCTATCTCCTCAAGGTGCCACAATCCTCTGGGCTGCACGTCCCCCTGCTCCTCTGCCCCTCCACCCCTTCCTTTTCTAAACTCCATTCCCCACAGCTAGGGAGTTTGAACTGACCCCATCCAGCCACAGCACCCGCCCTGAGCAAGCTGGACACCAAATCCCTTTGTGGGTGGTCTTCCCCTTCCCCCATGCTGCAACCCAATGTGGCCTTCCCCAGTCCTCCAGAGCTTGGGGCAGAGCCAACTAGGTAGCAGTGTGGCTTGGGGGAGGCAGGCTGGAGAGGTGGGTCTCTCCCCACATGGGCTGCTGTGATGTGGGGCAAATGCTGTTCCCCACCTTCTGTGGGGCTCTGATGGTGCTCTGATGGCTTCTTATACATTTTAAAAACCTTATTTACTTTACATGCAACAATAGTTTGGTTATATATTATAGACTTATAGAAAGAGACTTTCTAAAAATGTTAAAATGTATGACTGGCACTTGAAACCTTAAATTAGAGTGAATAAATGAAGACTCGGCACAGCACTTCTGAAAGGTTGCTGACCCCTGCTGTAGTATGAGGTGAGGTGGCTGCTGTCTGAGCACACTGGCTATAGGCTCTTGGGGAGTGTGGGTGCACCTAGGCTACAGCACCCTTGGGAGTCCTCAGTGGGCATTGTCCCCTAGCGCCTGGGCCAGCTGGGCCTCCCTGCTCTCACGGCCTGTGCTGCAGTCCCTGGGGTAAGTTAGGTGGTGTCTGGTCTCGGGGAGGGCACCACCTGCCTGGCTCCCGTAGGAGACGCTGCATCAGGCTGGACATGCTCCTTTGTGTGGGGGTGCGGGAGTTGTGAAGGCAGCGGGACTGGGGAGCCCGGGAGTGACTGCTGGGCTGGTCCGGCTGGGCAAGGTGCTTGCGGGAGATCTCTGTTCCTGTGGCCTAGCTGGGGCCTGGGGCAGCAGCAGCCCGGGGAGGCCAGGAGGATATCCTTCCCCACCCCCTACCGGCAGCTTGGGGGCTGCCTGCTCCCCTTGCCTTAGCTTCATTGCACCTTGCTTGGGGCACTGGCTGAGGCCCTTCCCTGGTAGTCCCAACCCTGCCCATTTCTAGGTGTTTGCAGTGCACTGGCGTGAGTTGGGAGCACTCCCATCTCTGGGCTCGGAGGAGGCAAGGTGTAAACACACACACGTGGCCCTGCACCTGATGCAGCTCACCCAGCAGCTGCCCTCGTGTCTGTGCAGAGCGGCCACCGGAGCCCTGTGTGGCTGGTGGAGCTCAGGGCAGCGGCTCTGGGCTGGACTAGAGTGGGTGGCCCTCTTCCCACACCTGGCAGCTTTGAGGCAGGGTATTGCTGCTGGTAGGATTGCACCGTGCAGCTGAGGCCTCAGCACTGGGATGCCAAGGAGAGTGGGGCTGCAAGGCACCTTTGGGGACTGGCACTCGAGAGAGCAGCTTGGGGGTCAGTGAGAGGGCTCAGACCTCTTCAGAGAGCCCATCCCAAAGGTGGTGTAGGCTTTCCCACAGGGTGAAGGATGAGGGGTGGACGCTGCTGTATGAAGGTGGGGGCGGGGGGACTCTGCTGTTGCAGCCCATCATGGCCAGGGCCAGATCCCACTGCTTGCCCTGCTGTGGATTTGCTCTCTGCTTGGGAAATCAGCTGCCTTTCTCCAGGCGCGCTCTCTCACCCACGTTTGTTCTGTATGTGCCTCCTTCCCTCTCCGGACCTTGTATGTTTCAACAGTGTCAGTGGCAGGGGGGAGGGAGTCCTGTGGTCAGAGCAGGGGATTCCTGGTTTCTTTATCACAGCTTCGCTGGGCTGCGTTTGCCCCCAGTGGGCTGTGCTGGGTGCCAGGCTGCAGAAGATCTGCCCCAGTGTGTGAGACCTTGGCAAGTGGCTTTACCTCCCTGGCTGAAAATGGGTGGTGATTTCCCTGTGGGAGCCAGTGAGTGGCTGTGCCACCCTGGGCTGTCCAGCTGGTGAAATGTCCTGCAGAAGTGTCGGAAACACCCCCTCCCAGGCCCAGTAGCATTGTCCTTGGGTTGCTGCCCTTCTCCAGTTGTTCACCTGGCAGCGTGCCTCTCCAAGCCAGTTAGGTGCCCAGGTCCCGTGGGGATGAGCGCGGTGCAAAGCTGAACTAGGGTGCAAGCCGAGGGGTTCCCCTGAGCCGCTGGGGCATTGGGTGGGGTGCAGGGGCAGGTCAGATAGGGTGATCACAATGGTTTCCCTTTGTGATTTGTAGCTGCAGTGTCTGGGGGTGGGGCTGCTGGTTGTTGCTTGCTCTGGGATAGCTCAGAAGAACCTGTGCCAGCCCTGCCCCTTACTCTGCTCCATTGTTTGGAGGTTGGCTGTGCAGCTGCATTTCCTTAATCTGTGCCAGTGGTCCTGCTCTGATCTCTATCACGGTAGTGCATGCCCACTCCCAGTGCGTTGTATCCTGTGCCCCCGGGCTGCTCGCCTGTCCCACAGAGGGGATTGAGGCACAAAGGCTAAGTGACCGAGTGCTCATAGTGGCAGAGTAGTTGCCTGGCCCCCAGTCCCCTTGTTCCCTCCCTACTGGGCCACACTTCCTTCCGTGGATACTGCCCCCTCAGCACCCCGTGGCTGGCAGTGGTAGAAGTAGCTGAGTCACTGAGCTCCAAGCCAAGTCCTTTCTGGCCAGGTTGGGGGTGGCTGATGCCAGTCTGGTTGGCTCCATTCTAGCTGTGCAGTGGCCTTGATGGCACCCCCAGCTCCTCTCTGAATCCTAGGCAGACTGCTCCCTGTCTGCATGGGAACAGGCCAAGAGAGGCTGAAGATGATCAAAGGTCTGATGGGGGTTTTGTGTCCCTGTTAGTACATGTGGGCCCTGGCCTAAGTGGTGATGGCCCAGATGGGCCCAGAGAGCGAATATGATCTGGGAAGGCAAAAATGGGATCCTCAAGTAGGAGCAGGGAGGTTAGTTTCCCTCTGGAGTGGGTTCTGGTGCAACCGCTGCTGAACTCCTGGGTGCAGTTCTGTGTTCACGATTCCCAGTGGAGGTTGGTAAAGTGGAGAGGGTCAGAGAGGAGCCATGAGGATGATGGAAGGACTGAGGGGGTTATGGAGTTCAGCATATGGAGCTTAGCAGGGAAGATGGGTAAGGGATGATGATCAGTGTGGAAGGACCAATGAGCCAAAGATTTGATAGTGGTTCATGTTGCAAAGGGTCAGCTTGCTGCAATGCCTGGACTGAAACCTCAGCCTGGAAAGCCACCACAGTGAGTGTAACCCCCACAGCTATGGGCAGGTCTCCACCATGGGGAGTTCTTAAATCAAGTGTCCCTGCTTCCTCACCCACCGGTGCAAAACCTCCTTGATCACTGCCCAGCCCCTCCAGGGCTCTGCTCTGTCTCCCCTGTGCCCTGCCTGACCACTCATCCCAGCCCTGCCTGGCCCTTTGTCCCAGCCCCACCAGGACTCTGCCTGGATCCCCTGTGCCCTGCCTGACTCCTCATCCCAGCCCTGCCAGGGCTCTGCCTGGCTCCCTTGCACCCTGCTTGGTCCCTTGTCCCAGCACTGGCAGGACTCTGCCTGGCTCCCTTGCACCCTCCCTGGCCCCTTGTCCCAGCCCCACCAGGACTCTGCCTGGCTCCCCTGTGCCCTGCCTGACTCCTCATCCCAGCCCTGCCAGGGCTCTGCCTGGCCCCCCTTGGTCCAGCCCCCACCCAGGGATTACTGCCTAGATCAGCCCTGTGCCTTGCCGCAGTCCTCATACCCAGCACGCCCAAGGAACGTCGCCTGGCTCCTATGCACACAGGCTACAAGCCACCTAAGTCCACGACACCCCACCACCGCCACACACCCATCAAACAGCATAACCCCACAGACAGCAACAAGGCCAGCAAGCCCGCACGCCGCTGGTCCCTTGTCCCCAGCACTGGGAGGTTCTGCTGCCTGGCTCCTATCCCAACTCTGCTGGCTCCCTCTGTGCCCTGCCTGACTCCTCATCCCAGCCCTGCCAAGGGCTCTGCCTGGCCCCCTTGACACCCCCCTGGCCCTTGTCCCAGCCCTGCTTAGGGCTCTGCCTGGCACCCTTGTCCAGCCCACAGTTTGTTTAGAACTCTGGCTGGCCCCCTTGCACCCTGCCTGCCCTTGTCCCAGCCCCACCAAACCTGCCTGGCCCCCTTGCACCCTGCTGGCCCTCCTTTCCCCCCCCGCCAGGGCTCTGTCTGGCCCTTGCACCCTGCCTGGCCCGTGTCCCGCCCCCGCCAGGGCTTTGCCCCGTTCCGCGCGCTGGGCGGCCCCCGGAGCGCGGCTCCGTTGAATCACGGTAGGCCGGCCAGCGAGACGGGGAACGGGGGCCTGGCCGACCGGCAGGTGCTCTCCGTAGATGGAAAGGAAGTGGCGCGGGACCGCCGGTCCCCGCCGCGGGCCCGCGCTGCCTCCACCACGTGACCGCGAGCAGGCGGAGCCGAGTCGCGCCTGGTCTGCCCTACCACCCGCCCGGGGGCCGCTGTGTTCCGGCCTTGTTGGCCGCAGCTGGGGCGCCCCTGGCCGGCGCAACGTCATCCCCCGCCAACACCGCGGCTCGCATGCTGTGGACATGCCCGCCGGGCGGGGGCGGGTTGGTGACGTAACAAGAGCCGAGGGCCGCGGCCGGGCCGCCACCCCTGACACTGGGGGGCAGGGCAAGCAGAAGCGCCAAGTGTCGGTACGTCGCAACGCGGGAGGGCACGGACCCGCTCTCGCCCGGGGGGGTGCGGGCGGCTGGAGCGCGTATTGGTAACTCGCCAGGGGGGCGGTGCGCGGCTGGAAGATTAGGTTGAGGGCGCACAGACCTGCTGATGGTTTCCTGGTGGCTCGTGCCGTAATAGGGCAGCCCTTGTCCCACTTCCGGGGGGCTATGGGCGTGGGGGGGAGGGGCGGTGTGAAGATCGGGGGGCTGTGTGGGGCTATGCTGGCAGGGAGGCTCAGCCCATGGGAGGGGCAGGGTAGGGGTACATCTGTCCCAAAAAGCATTTCTGCCCCCCCCCCCCGGTAGTCCCTTGGAACAGAGGGGGTCAGTTCCTGCTGGGTAGCATCTGGCTGCCCCCCCCCCCATGCAGTGCTGCAGGTGGGGGCAGGATGAGGGGAGTTGCTATCTCAGAGGTTCCCTCAAGGAGCAGGAAGCTGGGGGTGGGAAGCTGGGGCAGCCCATCCTTGGCGCCTGAGCCTCTGCTTTTCCCTTTCAGGCTTGGAGATGCCTGCGGAGAAGCCCCCCGCCACAGAGAGGCCGTGCCAGCCCCTCATGGAGAGAGGGATGGCGGTGGGGGGTACAGCGGCGACGACTGTCGGCTCCAAGGGGCGCACAGGGCTGCTGGAGAAGCCGGCTATGGCGGGCGAGGGCAGCAGGAAGTCCCCGGGTCACCACCCGCCAGCCAGCGAGTCAGAGAAGGATTCTGGCTTCTCAGGTAGAGACGTGTCCCAGGGGCAGCACTGGGCAGCCACCGATCTCTGGGCCTCCCCTGCCGCATCCCCATCCCTCTGCCCCACTCTTCGCCTGGGATGAGACTCTGCTGGGAGGGGTGGGGGTGTACGAGGAGCCCAACTGGTTTCCCGGGGTGGAGGCAGCAGGTAGCCTGGAGCTGGGCCCAGCCTGCCCCCCATCCCCTCCTGCCCCGAGGATGCCTCCTGTGTGCATGGGAAGGACAGGGGGGTCCAAGTGGCCCAGAGGCCCCTGGCCAGCCACAGAGTAGCTTTTGGGTCAGTTCCTTGGTGCCTCCTGTCGCCCTCTAGTGGCTCTGGGTGAATATTGTCTCCTATTGCAACCCCCCCGGGGGCCATTTCAGAACCGATCTGTCGGGCGCTGGTGGAGACCTCATAGTTCAGTTGCCTGATGCTTTCCATTATTAAAGGTTTTTGTTGCCTTTTTATAGCGGCTCTGCCACCCCCAGTGTTTGCAGCAGGCCTCTGACGCTGGGCAGAGAGAGAGCCTGGGCTGGAGAAGGGCATAACCTCTCCCCATGAAATTCTACTCACCTTTAGCCAAGGGAATGGGGGTAAAAATCTGTCTGGGAATTGGTCCTGCTTTGAGTAGGGGGTTGGACTAGATGACCTCCTGAGGTCCCTTCCAACCCTGATATTCTATGAGTTACGAGTAGCATCACAATGGAGACGCACAAGGGGGCCGGGGCCTGGGATTTCCTCACGTCTGAGCATTTGACTCAGTGGCCTGAACAGCGTCCTCTTCCCCCAGCTCCATGTCACCTCATTAGCCTCTCCTAGCCCCTGAGAGCCTGCGCATGGGCCTCCAAGCTCCTCTTTCCTCCAACTCCTGTGAGACTGCAGGGGCAGCCATGAGACGGGGCCAGCTGGCAGGATTGGGAAAGCTGCCTTGGGGGTCTTGGGGAGCCCTTGTGCACCTCTCGTCTGGAGACTGCCCCACTGGCAGGGGCTACAGTGCGACTAGAAGCTGGCTCCCAGCTTGTGTTTTGTCCTGGGAAGGTCTGTCATGTCTCAGCAGAACAATCTCTGTGGGTGGCACTGCACAGCGCAGGGGCTGGGCACTCCTCTCTAGCAGCCCTCTGCTCCCCAAGCGAGCTATTGAGCAGGGGGTTTTGGGAGGACTCTGGGCTGCTCTGCATGGCACCACCTCTCCCAGCCCGACTCTTCCAGCCTAGACAGGAACGGACCCATGGCTGGGGCTCTGGCAGGGCCCTCACGGCCCCATGTCTGGCTCCCAGAGCCAGACTTAGCTGCAGGACTGGCCGTGAGATATCCCTGGAGCTGAAGCCATTTGGGGGTGGGGGCATTCAGCCAGCAGCTGGGGGGTTTGTTGCCTGCTCCCCTTCCTGTGGCTCTTGTCTCGCCACCAGGCAGCCCACCCGCTGTCCGCCCCCATGGCCTCTTACGCTCTGCTCTTGTCCCCCTGTGTAGACACGAGTTCGGAGTCCCTGAGCACGCTGGATCAGGCTGAAGTGGAGGAGCCGTCCATCTGTGCCTCACACTGGGCGACCAATGGGCCCAGGCTGCGGACGGCGCCGGATCTCGACAGCACATTCACCACATTCACCCCTGTTTACATTGTCAAAAACGTTATCCTGAAACAGGTAGCCCTCCTGCCCCAAACCCCCACCCCACCCCTGAGTCCCTGGGGCTAGGACGCGCCCCAGCAGATCAGCCGCTCCCCGAGGTCACGGGGATGGGGCTCGCTGTCCCGCATGGTCAGTGGGGAAGGAGGGAAAAGCAGCCCTGGGCCTGACGCAGAGCTGTCCCCAGACACGGCTGTGCTTTCCCACCAGCAGCGGGAGAGGTGAAGCTGTGAAGTGAGAGGGCCCCACAGGAGCAGAGCCAGCACCCACGTGCCTCCTTGTGGCCCAGGTGCGCAGCTCTCAGTGGTCAGAGCCCAGGTAACTGGCTAGATGCTCACCCTCGTCTCCTGCTCTTCCCTTGCAGCCCCTGGGAGCTTCCTGCAGCACCCAGCTTCTGACCTGGAGTGGCCAAGCCCCCCCAGACAGTGTGCAGGGCCAGGCCCGGCTCATCTTCCTCCAGCAGCCGATGGCTACGGCCATGCTGAAGCCGCTGCTGCCTGGCCAGAAGCCACAGGCCAAGGACACCTACCTGCCCATCCTCAACGCCTACCCCAAGATCGCCCCACACCCGGGCCACAGCCAGGAGAACGAGGCTTTGGCTGGGCCCCTGCCCCGAAGTGGCAGTGCTGGCCATGCCAAGAGCAAACGCTTTTGCCTGGAGGAGGCCTGGGTGTCGTCCTCTGAGTTGGATGCCCCCACCAGCTGTGGGCTGTGGGAGGAACAGCGCCAGGGTGGCACCCTGCAGGTGCCCTCCGCTGGCAGCTCAGAACCACTGTCCCAGAACACTGTCACCTCATCCACGGAGCTGGCTCGACCGGCACCCAGCTCCATCGCCGCCCAGGGGAGCCCAGCACTCCTGGACCTGGCTGATGGGAGGATCCTGGCCAAGGCCTCCAAGAAGCTGGGCTCGAGCCTCAGGAAGCAGCGGCGCTTCCACAACACAGTGGAGATCCTGAGGAAGTCAGGGCTGCTGGGTGTCACCCTGCGGACCAAGGAGCTGATCCGGCAGAACAGCAACACCCAGCGGGAGATTGCAGAGCTGCGGGAGCACGCCCGGCTCCTCTGCGAGGCCATGCAGAGCAACAACTCTCAGACCTGGGCCCGGCTCCAGGCGGCCATGAGCCTGTCTGCCTCCTACTGGGCCCAGCGAGGGACAGGCCCCAACATGTCTGCCAAGGCCAAGGTGGCCACTCCCCACAGGAACTGCAGTGGGGAGTCCCTGCCTGGCGGTCACTCCAGAGCTGTCAGCCCACACAGCCCTGCCTTAGGCCCTAGCACGGCTGGCCACTCGCTCAGCAAATAAACCTGCTTTGAACAAACAAACTCACTTGCGACTGAGTTCCCAGGCAAGGGCCAGCTGGCTGAGCATGGCCAGCCCCGCTCCTCTCTGGTGCGACAGGCAGGGAGATGGAGCTAGTCCCTGCTCAGAGCCAGACTCCATCCTGGGGCGGGGGGGCTGCCTGTGGTTTGCACTGCTGCCCTGGGCCATATGAGCTGCACTGAGGGAAGAGGCTTTGTGCCAGGCCGGGCATTGCTGGCCGTTCCTCCGGGGGGGTGCGATGGAGAGAGCGGATAGCTCGGTGCTGTGTGTGCATGTGTCTATCTGTCCTTCCCCCTTGTGGTGACTTCAGCATAGCCTCTTCCTGTGCCAGGGCAGCGGTGCTCTGCTGCCCCACAAGCAGCTGGGCTCCAGCCTCGGGAGAATTCTTGCCCTGGGCTGCTGCGGCTGTGGGTTACAGGCTGGCAGGGGCCCCAAGGAAGGTCTCTCTCCTGCTGCCTCCTCGAGGCCATGTGTGATGGGAAGAGGGGCTGGGGACTCAGGTGCCCCATGCAGGTCAAGGGTATGGGCGTGGAGCCTGGCCAGGCAGGTGCTGTCCTCCCCCACACGGGACCTGGTCAGAAACAGCTGCAGCTTCTAGTGATTGTCAACCTCCCCAACCCCAGCAGTGCCTGATGTGCCTGCTCCCCCCTGCTGGGCAATGCCTGCACCACCCTCCCCCTGGCACCACCTGGGCTGCGTGCACCCCTTCCCCCCACCCCCACAATGCCTGGTCTGCAGACTGACCCTGGGACGGTGCCAGTGCAGCTGAGGATGAGAACTGCTGCCTGCTAGACTGTGCTCCCACCACCCATGAGCTCCCTGCCTCAGTGCTGCTCCTTCCTCTCTCTGCTCTGCACCCCTCTCCCCGTGGGTGAACAGCTTGCTTGCTCTGTATGGCTCCAGCTCCCTTGCCCCCAGTGTGCACCTCTGTCATGTCAGCAGTACCTGGCTGGCAGAGACCACTCCGACTCTAGTGGGGCTTCTGCATCACCCCAGACAGGCTTGCCCCAGCCTGTCACTGCTGACTTTGGGGAGCTGGGGGTTGGGCCAGGGTGGGTAAAGGTCTGTAGCCCCCCACCTGCCAGGGATGCTCAGAGCAGGTCTGGGCTCCATGGAAAGGTGGCCCATATCCCTTAGACAAATGCTAGTGTTACTGGGGACAGGCCCTGGGGACCCTGAAGTGAGCCACTGCTGCCACCCCATCCTTGTGGCTCTGTCCCAGGAGCTCCTTGGCAGGGGTTGCTCTGGTCCAGCCTTCAGGCCCAAAGGAGCAGGGAGGAGAGTGATGTGCAGGTAGCAGTTCAGAAGGTTGGGCCAGGCTCACTGCTGGCCTGCATCTGTGCCCACTCTACGTCCCTTCACACAGGAGAGAGCCCCCAGGAGCACCTGATTGGCAAGTGCTGCCCCTGCTGGTGTATGGGTATGTGTGTGGGGGCGGCGGGGGGAGCCCTTTTGGCTTGGCCTGGCACCCTGAGGAGGCCCTAGAAGAGGCTCCTGCAGCCACTGCTCTGCCACCTCTCTGCAGCTTTTTCAGCTGTTGGTGCAGCAGGGATTTTTTTTTCCTGGCATGGAGATGTTGGGCATATTGTGGGCAGCCACAGCAGAACCACGCTACTCCCCAAAGAGGCCCTTGGCCTCATCCCCTCCTTCTGCCTGGCAGGAGGCCAGGACCAACTGAAAGCAGGGACCAACCTTGAGCTGAGCATTGAACCTGTAGGTCAGGACCCTTCCCCTGCATTCTCCAGTATATGCAGTCATCCCAGAGCACATCTGGGCTGGGTCCTCCACCTGCCCACATGGCCCAGGGTGCAGTTCTGCACTGCCTCTCCAGCCATGGGCATTGACCTGTGTGGGGAGAATGGGGCAGTGCCCCAGAGCTGGGTCAACCAGCCTTGGCTAGATGGCACAAATGAGACAGTGGCACCAACTTGGCTTCCTAGGATTTTCAGGACACCAGCCTGGCCCTTTGGCATGTGCCTTTACTGCCCTGTCGCTCCATCTGCATTACATACCTTCCCTTTGACCAGGAGGAAGCTGTGAGGTCTGTGCTTTCCCCACCTAGGCCATGGTTTTGCCAAAGCCATTGCCAGAGGGGGTGGCCCTGGGAGTGAGGGACATGAGGGAGAAGTGCCAGCCATCCTCAGGCTGAGTCCCACCTGGGGCTACTGAACTGGCAGCTAAACCATCCTGCTGGCAGGCCCAGGGGACCCTACAGCTTTCAGCACACAGGCTGGGCTGAACTCTGGCTCCTTAGAAATGCTCTCCCCCACCACTGCTGTTTTCTCTGCTCCTATGGTCTAGGAGAAGGGCTGTGCAGGCAAACCTGCCTAAAGAGCTCTTGGGCATGGCGCTCTGCCAGCTCCCAGCCCCTGCAGGTCTGGCCTTGTAACTGCCATAGCCAGGGCCCCCTCCCTGTAGGCCGGTACAGGGCCCTCATACTAGATTTGGACCCTGTAGGCATGCAGTGGAGGGCCCCAGTGCTCCCTGTAGGGCAGCAAGATGAGGGACATGCTGAGGCATGTCTGGGGTCACCATGGAGGATTGCCTTTAGCCCTAGGTGGAGCTAGCCCAGCCCCCAGTGCTGCAAGGGTCCAGGGTGGTCGGGTGTCTGTCACTGGCAGTCAACATGCATTTCTCCCAGCAGGCTCTAGGGCAGTGATTCTCAAACTTTTGTACAGGTGACCCCCTTTCACACAGCAAGCCTCTGAGTGGGACCCCCCCCCCAAATTAAAAAACACATTTTGTATATTTAACACCTTTATAAATGCTGGAGGCAAAGCAGGACTTGGGGTGGAGGTTGACAGCTCACAACCCCCCATATAACCACCTCGTGACCCCCTAAGGGATCCTGACGGCCAGTTTGAGAACCCCTGCTCTGGGGGCTGTCTCTGAACTCCAGGGGTCCCTGCTATGGGGGGAGGGTGGGGATGGATCAGCTTGTAGCAGGAGGCTGAATCTCAGAACCATGGGGCTTTGTGTGTGGGGGAGGGGGGCGCTGAGCAGATGGTGTGAGGGCCCTGTGGGTCTGCTGCTCCCAGCATTGTCCTTACACACAAGGGGAGTGGGGTGTGTGTG
Organism: Chelonoidis abingdonii; assembly: GCF_003597395.2. Classification (NCBI taxonomy): domain Eukaryota; kingdom Metazoa; phylum Chordata; order Testudines; family Testudinidae; genus Chelonoidis; species Chelonoidis abingdonii. The sequence goes on along the minus strand of NC_133779.1, from coordinate 7,197,202 downwards.
TGTGTGTGAAGCCACCTATTGGTGAGAGCCCATAACCACACAAGGCAGCGCTGAGTGGTCAGGCCTGGGGGAGGAGGAGATAGGAGAGTTAGAGCAGGAGGCCTTTTCACTTGGACTAATTCAGTCAGTCATTCTGTTTCCCACACTCCTTTTCCCATCCCCAGTTGTGGTTACAGGTTACTGTGATAGCTTGTGCACTTACATGTTTTACAACCGAGCTCACCCTTGGGCCTAGAAATTTACTCTATTTATCCCAAATGTCCCACTCCCACCCCAAAATCCCCCCAGCTCCCTTCCTATGCTCCACAATCCCCCCCTTCCATGATTTTTGAACAGTCCACCAATGCTAGGCCTGTGGGTAACAAACAAAAGGACCTAGAATTTGCTCATTTATTAGCATAAATTCAATCTTTAGTTGGTATTATTGAAACCTAGTTGGAATCATTTGCATGACTGGAATGTTAATCAGGGGTGATAACCTAGTCAGGAAGACTCAGGTGAGTAGGGGTGCTCTATGTCACTGATGCTCCCCTAGTGTTATCTGGACCAGTGATTTGTTAGGTCACCCCAACCTTGACTCTGGGAGCCAGACTTACCCTGCTCTGCTGTGAGACCCCCCACTCCCAGGCTGTTCATGCACAGCCTCTGGCATGTAAGCTGCTCCCAACTATGTGAGTGAGCACTTTTGTCTAGTGGCTGCTTGGAAGTGCAAGTGAATGACACTAGCCAATAACTCCAGTCCCAAACACAATCCTAGGAACCTCCATCTTGCAGTGTTCAGTTATGCCCACTGGATGCTACAAGCTTATAGGAGTTCATCAATTTAACAAAGAAATCGATATGTACCAGGCTTATTATTCCATGAGGAGTCTCTGACATGCTTCAAACTAAATGCCTTGCTTCAGGTATGCAAAGCAAGGAGATTCTTACTGAATTTTTAATTCTTGCCCAACAGGTAGAACAAACAAATTTATTAACTACAAAAGATAGATTTCAAGTGATTATAAGTCAAAGAACAAGAAGTCAGATTTGGTCCAGTGAAATAAAAGGAAAACAGTCTAAGCTGATCTTAACACTTTCAATGCCTTTACAAACTTAGATGCTTCTCAGCACAGGCTGGCTGGCTGGCTGTTCTTCAGCCAGGCTCTTCACTTTGATCAGTGCTTCAGGGGCTTGGTGGTGGTGTCTATAGATGGAGGTGGAAGAGAGAGAGCATGGCAAACATGTCTCCATTTTATCATGTTCTTTCTTTGTGGCTTTACCCCACCTCCCCTTTCAGACTAAGGTGAGCGTTACCTCACTGTAGTCCCAAACTGACCAAAGGAAGGGGGTGACTCATTCAAGAGTCCAGCTGATCCTTTGTTGCTGCCTAGGCCGGTGTCCTTTGTTCCTGTGAGGCTGGGCGGGATTTGTCCAATACCTGCCCTGATGAGGTGTGAACTGCTGCTCTGCGCCTCAAGAGTTTGCACCTGGGCTTGTTTTAAGCCAGGAGGACATATTTTCAGCCTCATAACTATATACACATGAAATTACAACCTATAAAACATTACTGTAACAATTAATTACTATAACAACAATGCTCAGTGCATCATGAGCCTTCCAAAGACATCTGACATGACAAACATTGCATTGGCTACCACACAATCATATCAGGATTAACATGGAGTTCGACTAGATGACCTCCTGAGGTCTCTTCCTACCCTGATATTCTATTAAATGGATTATTTAAATAAATTTTAATGTGTAACGGTCTTACATGCAGCAAAACTAGAATTTAGAGATAAAAAAGGGTAGGGGAGTGGGACTTGCAATGCAGCATCTGACCCCCTCCCTGCAAGGAGCTCAGTGGGCTTCCCTGCACTATTTCTCTGTTGCAACATCCCGGGGGGGGGGGGAGAGAAGGGGGGCTATGCCCCACCCCCCCAGCTGGGTTTCACCACCTCCCCATGCACTTACCTGGGCTGCCCCCCCCGGGTCCCTCCATCACATCATAGAGTCCGGAGGACCCGAGGCTAGACAGGCCCCAATGAGCCCATCTCGACGCCTCCTCCAGCTTCTTGCTGCCAGAGTTCCAGCTGTCCCGGGCTCCATACCATAGAGTCCGGAGGACCCGGAGCTAGACAGGTCCCAGAAGGCGCATCTCGCTACCACAGAGTCTCGGCAGCCCCGCAGGTAGAGCGGCCAGCTGGGGAAGCCGCTCTCCCTGGGCTTCTCACCATAGAGTCCGGAGACGCGTCGGAGCCGGAGTCCTCCCCGCGGGTCATCGCTGGACACCAGAGAGACCCGCGAGGCTGCGGCCACCTCCCAGCCCGCGCTCGGCGGGGGAACCGCTCCGCTCCTCCCTTCATTAGGCGGACGCGTGACGCGACGCCGGTGAGGACGCAGACTAATGCGCATGCGCGGGGGTTCGAGACGAGCGTTTTTCTGGCTCGCGGCGGCACAACCAATCACAGGGCGGAGGGGGCGGGGCGGAGCGCTCCTCCAGGTGACCCCCGAACGCTGGAAAGCATCACATGACTGGGCGGCAGTTGATGGGGGCGGGGGGGGTATTAGGCTCTCACGCCAATCACGACCCCTATCACCTACCCCTGGTGGGGGGCAGTGACCCTTGACCCAGTGCCAGGCACCTGACCCCAGTCCTGACCCTGAACCCATAACCCAGTCCTGCCCTGGGCTGCCAGTGTTGATTGGCTGTGATCCTGGAGATTTCATTATTGAATTGACTATTCATCTTTAATGCCTGGAGACTCCAGGCCAATCCTGGGGAGTTGGCAACTCTAGTCTTGACACTTACCCTGGACCCCTAACTCTGGCAGGGGGTGTCAAGCCCTGACCGGGGCTGGGGGCACTGGACCCTGACTCGTGGGCTGCAGTGGGGAGCCAGCACTAGCCCTACCGCTGGGAGGCCTGAATTGTGAGGCACCCCAGAGCCCCCTCGGAAATAGGGTCTCTCAGCTCCTGCCATGCTGACCTTTCCCCCCATCCCCATCTAGCCATAAAGAAAGTCTCCTGAACTTGTCCATGACCTCGGGGGGTCACAAACACCAGGCTGGGATAATCTGTCTCATCCATGACAGATAAGTCTGTAGAAGTGAGTGGCTCCTGGCACCAGCCAAACATCAGTGTAGGACACGGCCCCGCCTTCCTCCCCCTGGTCACATGTTACTGATTTATGCCAGGGGGCACTAACCCAATCTTTTCCCGGGGGGGGGGGGACCTTAGCCGTAACCCCAAGGAATGGGCTGCATTGAGCCGGCTGGCAAGAGAAATGCTGTGCAGTGCTGAGCTCAAGCCCTGCCGCCTCGAGCCCTTGCCCTTGAGAGCTCTTTGGTGCGTAACCACAGGGCTACGAGCTCTGCATAGCCAGGCTGCTGGGTGAGGCTGGTCCCTGCTGGTGTCTGAAGTGTCTGCTCTGGACTCTCCCCAGGAATTGCGCCAGGCTGGGTCCTGAAGGATGGAGCCCGTGGAGACAGCCCAGGCCCCGGAGGGGAGGAGGAAGAGATTCACCGTGCAGTCACAGGACCCTGAACATACCATGGTAGGAAAGGAGGCGGGGTGGCTCTTGGAGGGGACGTGATACTTGGTTGTGTCCGGGGCTGCTGAGATTCACACACACAGTGAGAGGCAGGAGGCCCCTAGCACAGAGTTGTCTCTGCCCCTCCCCAGGAACCCCCAGACACACCCACATCTTCAGATGTTCGGTTGTGTGCATGTGTTTTTTCCGCGTGCTGCACTAGCCCTGGCCAGATAGCCCGTGCAGCAGGCTCCAATCGAACTGCCCAATGAGACCACTAGACTTGTTTAGTAGTGAAGGCACCCGGACAGATTTATTGCCAACAAAGCACAGTGCTAATGCCCCAGCTCAATGGTTACAGGGACTCTAACAAATGTATGCCCATGACAATGGACTAGCTGTTAGTGGCAGGAGTTCCCACTGCCCCCTAGGCCAGGCGAAGGGTTACGGTGAGGTATTCCAACATCTATAAATGAAAACAATCTGGGATAAACAACTTACATATCACCTTAGGGGTTTCATGACATGTTTGTTACCTCCCCTTGTACTTTCCTCCTGATGTTTCAGACAAAACATTTGTGTTCACCACCTGTCTTTGTACTTTTACTGGTGATGTTTCAGACAAAATATCACTATTTGTTACTTTTGTCAAACCGTGTTCTCAAGTGCTAGGTTGGGGTGTTATTGTGTTGGCCTGCTGGAATGTGTTTACTCATTAACTGTGTTTTAGGAATGCTAGCAATACTGGTGGCCAGTTTGTGTACCGGCCACTGACTTGCAGGCAAGCATCTGCATTTGTCAGGGCCTGGCTGCTGCTCATAGCATAAAATTTGCTAACTTTGGTTCAAGCTTCAGGTCTTGCACCAGGCTCATGTGTCAGGCTTCCTCTTTCTACTACACTGCTCGTTCTGGGGGCCATAGCAGAGAGCTGGCTCTGTGCTTCCCCCAGGGCCCCCAAGAAACACCCTGCTTGCTCAGGGGATCCCTGGCACACTTGAGGTCACTCCAACTCATATCCAGCTCCCTCTGAGAGGCCCCTGCCCACGCACAATTGGCTCTGTCTCCCTCTCACTCAGGGTTTGTTGCTTCCCGCCAGGTGAGACCCATCTTCAAATCTTCTTGCTCTGCAGCAGAGCCAAGAGCCCCTGCCCTGCCTGGGGCCACCTCCTATGCCGAATACGTCGTCGCACAGGTCTCTGAGTCCTCGGCCTCCATGCCAGTCTCCCGGCCTGCCAGGATGACAGCTGCGTCATCGGGGTCCAGAGAGGGAGCTGCCTCAGAAGTGCTCCCTCCAGGCACTGAGGCCAGCACTGTACCCCCTGCTGCCAGTGGGGACTCGGACCCCAGCCCCACGCTGAAACTGGGGGCCAAGAGCAACTGCATTATTGTCAGCGCTCGCCAGGTGAGAGTGGGCGTGGGGGGAGGGGGGCTGTGTGAGGGGCACTTCTCCTCGCTCTCTTTGGCATTGGAGGGGCACTCTCTGCAGGAGAGGTCTATGGAGCGAGAGTCTCCTCAGGCCCTGGCTCTTTTGCTGCATGGTTCAGTGCCCCCCATCCCCATCAGGGGCTTGCCCACTCTGGGTCTCTCTCTGGTGCCCCCTATCAAGGGCTCGCCTGCCCTGCCCTACCCTCTCCTGGGTGCCCCTGTCAAGGGTTTGCCCAACCCCACCTCCCCGGCCTCTCCCCAGATCCTCCATTGAAGGCTTGCCCATCCTGCCACTTCCACCCTCTCCCCAAACCCAGCCTTTCCCCAGGTCCTCTGTCAGGGACTCACCCACCCCCTCTTTCCCAGCCTCTCCCTTGTCCTCGGATTGAGGGCTCGCCCCCACCCCACCCCTCAACCTCTTTCTGGAGCCCCCCATTGGGGGTTCCCCAGCCTCTCCTCTCAATCTCTTGCCAGTGCCCTGTTGGGGCTGGCACCCCATTTCTGATGCTGTGGGGACTCCCCCTCTCTTCTCAGCGGGGGAACCCCATCCTGAAATTTGTGCGCAACGTTCCCTGGGAGTTTGGCGAGATCGTCCCTGACTACGTGCTAGGCCAGAGCACGTGTGCCCTCTTCCTGAGGTGGGTGGGTAAGCCAATGCTGGGGAGAACTGGGCTTTCTGGGGGTGGGGTTAGGGGGCAGGCTGATAGCTGGGGGAGGCAGGCTGTTGGGGGGAGGGGCTGGGGGCAGGCCAATGGCTGGGAGTGCTGGTTGGGGGGCAGGCTAACGGCTGTGAGAGCCAGGCTCTCGGGGGGAGAGGTTGTGGGGCAGGCAGATGGCTGTGAGAGCCAGGCTTTGAGTGGAGGGTTGGTGGGGGAGGCTGATGGCTGAAAGAGCTTGGCGATTGGGTGGGTCAGGCTGATGACTGGGAGAGCCGGGCTCTCCAGGGGGGGGTTGGTGTTGGGCGGGTCAGGCTGGTGGTTGGGAGAGCCAGGTTTTCAGGGCAGGCAAGGAGAGTTGCCAGTGCGGCAGGCAGGAGAGGGGTTACCCATGGCTCCGGTGCTCTCTGCTCCCCTCGCAGCCTGCGGTACCACAACCTGAACCCCAACTACATCCATGCGCGTCTGCAGCTCCTGGGGAAGACATACGCAGTGCAGGTGCTGCTGGTGCAGGTCGATGTGGTAAGGAGCCTCAGTCCCCTCCTAGCCCTGAACCAGACCTTCTCCTGCAACAGAGCCTTGTCCCCTCCCTGCTGCAGAGCTGGGGAGGGATGGAACCAGCTCCCCCACCTCCCCAGCCACCTCCCCAGTTTCCCATCCTCCTGCACAGTGATCCGCCTGCTTCTCCATTCTCCATGGCCTCACCCAGCCACTCTCATCACCCCTTTCCAGCTCAATTCCCCCTTCATCCCCTCTCATATACTCCCTGCCCCCTCCACTGCCTCCCGTCTCAGAGGGGAATTGCTTTTCTTTGCTGTAGAAGGACCCACACCAGGCACTGAAGGAACTGGCCAAGATGTGCATCCTGGCCGACTGCACCCTCATCCTGGCCTGGAGGTGAGAGCCACAGGCTGGGCCCGTCCCATGGAGGGTGACACCCAGACCTAGGGAGCGGGGAGTCAGAAGCTGGGCCAGGTGGACTTTATGCCAGCTGGGATGGGCTGGGAGTGCCTTGCCATGGGGCAAAATGTGTGGGGGAGCTGGAGGCTGCGTCAGGCCAGCCTGGGTGTGTCCTGCCAAGGGGCATGAGACCCAGGCCCCTGCGCCCATCTCTGCTGGAATGAGATGGAGCTGGTCGGTAACCTGGGGATTTGGCTGCCATTGTGACCGGACTCCTGGGTTCCATTCCCCAAACTGTGACTGTGGGCAGGTCCCTTCCCCTGTGAGGGGCCAGTCGGGCCTGGCTGGCTGGAGGTGGCGTGTCCTCTCGGGGCAGCACGTTTCATTCGTCAAGCGCTGCCCAAAGGCTCCCTGTCCTCCTCAGTGAATGCCTTGGCCTGTGTGCTGAAAGCTCCATGACCTGCGGCACATCCGCTCGACTGCCCCCCGTGGCCCTTGGGGAGCACCCAGGGACCCGATGTGAAGCCGATGGCAGGAGCGGGGCTGGGGCATAAGCATGGAGCTGAACGTTGGCCATAGAAGCTGCCCAGCAAACCTGGAAGCTGGGCCCTGCCCGTGCCTGGCTTTGAGCATCACTCCCCGCAGGCTGGGGCGCCCTCCAGCTGGGCTCAGCACTGTGGCTTTAACCCTTCGTGGTGTGTGCTGTGCCTGATTCCTGAGCTAATTCTTGGGTCTCCGGTTTCCCTCAGCCCCGAAGAGGCCGGACGCTACCTGGAAACGTACAAAGCCTACGAGCAGAAACCAGCTGACCTGCTCAAGGAGAAGGTGGATCAGGACTTCCTGTCAATAGTAAGGCTATCCCGCTGTGAGCTTCCCTGCAGCACTGCCCTGCTAGGGACCCCCATGCCCGGAGCTCCCCCGCAGCAGTGCTGTGCCAGGGGGCCCCATGCCCTGAGCTTCCCCGCAGCAGTGCCCTGCCAGGGATACCCCCGTGCCCTGAGCTTCCCCGCAGCAGTGCCCTGCCAGAGACACCCCCGTGCCCTGAGCTTCCCCGCAGCAGTGCCCTGCCAGGGACCCTGTGCCGTGAGCTCCCCCACAGCAGTGCCCTGCCAGGGACACCCCCTGCCCTGAGCTTCCCCGCAGCAGTGCCCTGCCAGGGACACCCCCTGCCCTGAGCTTCCCCGCAGCAGTGCCCTGCCAGGGGGCCCCGTGCCCTGAGCTTCCCCGCAACAGTGCCCTCCCTAGGTCTCCTGTAGCAGACGTGTCTCTCAGCAGTGTGGAGTGGGAAGGGGGGAGGGGAATTAAGCTTGTGACTGGTGTGAGTGCACTTTCCCCCGGCCAAGGAGGGGCGCTTCCACCTACATGGCTCCATGGCTAGTTGGCAGCTGGTATCGAGCGAAGTGCCCCAGGGGTCGGTCCTGGAGCCGCTTTTGTTCAACATCTTCCATAACTATCTGGATGACGGGCTGGATTGTACCCTCAGCAGGTTTGTAGATGACATGAAGCTGGGGGGAGAGGTAGATACACTGGAGGGCAGGAATAGGGTCCAGAGTGACCTAGACAAATTGGAGGACTGGGCCAAAAGAAATCTGATGAGATTCAGCAAGGACAAGTGCAGAGTCCTGCACTTAGGACGGAAGAATCCCATGCACTGCTACCGGCTGGGGAACGAGTGGCTAAGCTGCACTTCTGCAGGAAAGGACCTGGGGATTACAGCGGACGAGAATCTGGATATGAGTCAGCAGTATGCCCTTGTTGCCAAGAAGGCTAACGGCATATTGGGCTGCATTAGCAGGAGTACTGCCAGCAGATCGAGGGAAGTGATTATTCCCCTCTATTCGGCACCGGTGAGGCCACACCTGGAGTATTGGGTCCAGTTTTGGGTCACCCACTAGAGAAGGGATGTGGACAAATTGGAAAGAGTCCAGCAGAGGGCAACGAAAATGATTAGAGGGCTGGGGCACATGACTTATCAGGAGAGGCTGCAAGAACTGGGCTTACTTAGTCTACAGAAAAGGAGTGAGGGGGGATTTAACAGCAGCCTTCAACTACTTGAAGGGGGGTTCCTAAGAGAATGGACCTCAGCTGTTCTCAGAGATGGCAGATGACAAAACAAGGAGCAATGGTCTCAAGTCGCAGTGGGGGAGGTCTTGGTTGGATACAGTGGAGTCGCATCATAGGCACATTTAACTTATGTGATTTTAACATGTGCTCAGCAAAACAACAAAAATAAATAAATACTGCACCTGCAGCACAGGTGATTCCGCCTGCCATTCCACTCAATGAGCGTTTGACTATACATGATTTTTACCTTACGTGCTGACTTCAGAACCTAACCCCTGCATAAGATGCGACTCCCCTGTATTAGGAAACACTTTTACTAGGAGGGTGATGAAGCACTGGAATGGGTTACCTAGGGAGGTGGTGGAAGCTCCATTCTTTGAGGTGTTTAAGGCCTGGCTTGACAAAGCCCTGGCTGGGATGATTTAGTTGGGGTTGGTCTTGCTTTGAGCCGGGAGTTGGACTAATGACCTCCTGAGGTCCCTTCCAACCCTGATAGTCTATGATTCTATGCAACAGCTGTTTCTCTTTCCAGGTGACAGATTGTCTTACCAGCGTGAAGTCAGTTAACAAGACAGATGCACTGAGCCTTCTCTCAACATTTGGGGTGAGCCACCTGCTGCCCATCAGCGTGCAGACTGGGCCTTACCACTGCTAGCTTTGAGCAGGGCTGGCTGCCTTTTGGGACTACTTAGGCCCATCGCTCCCTTCATATCAGTTTACCCAGGACAGGTCGCCAGCTGGGTCTCTGGGCTTTCCCTGCAGTGCATGAGCACTGTCTGTCAGAGCATGATGCTGCCCCTGGAGAGGCATGAGAGCTGTAGGAAAGGATAGGATGGCAAACTGGCCTGGCTCAAGCTGCTGACCTCCCACAGCTCCCAGCCTGCAGGGCCCCCCCGGCAGATGTGTGACCAACCCATGAACCATACTGCAGTGCAGTGGCAGGACTGGGTCACTACTTCCCAGTGAGTGTGAGGGGCAGCGTGCTGGGGCCAAATGGAAGGACTCAACAGGGTCCTTCCTTGTGGCCCAGGCTTTCTGGGGTCACCTCTGACTCTGAACGTTGCTGTTTCAGTCTCTGGCGAACATTGCACAAGCGTCCAAGGAGGATCTCTCCCTCTGCCCAGGCATTGGGCCCCAGAAGGTGAGTGGGAGCAGGACGGAGAACTTCTCTCAGATGCACCAGCTGGGTGCTCATCCTCCCCCAGTGCCTCACCTGTGCACCAAAGGGGCTGCATGGAACCAGCTGGGTGCATTCCTGGGTGAAAGCCCCAGCAGAGGATTCTGGCCTCAGAGCTCCAGCCTTCACCAGCTCCAGGTTTCCTGTGCTTTCCTTACAGGCCAAGCGGCTCTTTGACACCCTCCACCAGCCGTTTCTGAAGATCCCCAAATGAGCGGAGCACTGCCAGCAGCACAGCCAAGCAGGAATAAACAGCGCCCCCCCTGCCCAGCAGGCCATGTGTCCCTGCCAGCACACAGTCTGCTGTCTGCCAGGAAGGCAGGGCCTTGGGGGACACTTAGCAGCACCAGGAACCAAAGCCGTGTTTCTGCAAGTCTGGACTTTGACAATAAAACATGCTGTGCAGCATCACAGCTTGGCCTGGCCACCAAACAGCATCTCACGTGGGTTTGGCTCATGGAGTCCTCTGCCCAAGGTGTGTACGCCCACAGGGAGTAGGGGCTCATCAAACCTCACTGCGAGGGGACAGACAATGGGTAAAGCAGAAACGTGGACACAGCCCCATCTGGGCAGGAGTTTTTGGCATCTAGGCTCCCCACATCCTCCCGGGGAGGGGTGCTGGCTGGCTCAGGAATCTCTGCCTGGGGAGTGTCAGGGAGCTGCTCCAGTCCCCTCCACGCAATGCACTGACAGCATGTGTTGTAGCCTGCAGTCTCAGGGGCATGCACTGCAGGAATCCCTGCCAATCCGGCACTCCCTGCACATACGTGGGGGAGTCCCCTGCTGGTGATTGTCCCATCCCCTTCCCTTGCTCCACTGCCACATGGGCAGTGAGCCCCTGGGAGGGAGCAGCCAATAGCTTCTAGTGCAGCCAGGGGAGATTTGCTAGAGCAAGGACTCCAGGTCTGGGGATTAGAGCACTGCCTTAATGCTGGGAGTGGGGGTGGGGAAAGTCACCCCCCACCCCCTTGTGTGCTATGGCCCCAGCAGGGAGCTGTCAAACCTGTAGGGTAAGCGCTATGGCCTCAGCTTTGAAACAGGTTGTAGGAGGAATCCTTGTAGGGGTCTGACTCTTCCTCCAGGGCTAACCCTGTAGCTTCACCAGCTCCTTAGATTGGACCTCTGGGCCTTCAGCACCCCTGCTTCACCCAGTGAGCTCCCTTCAGCACATCCCACTGAGGCAGAGCCCTGAAGGAGACTTGTCCATTTTCCAGGGCTCACTGGAGCCACTCACAGCGCTTTCAACCCAGCAAGGGTTAACAGCCATGTGGAACACATCATAGGAAGGCCTTAGGTTAGCAGAGAGACGTGTAGAAATGCAGGGACTGGGTCGCGGTGGCTCTGGGCAGCACCACCGACCAGGATGTTAAAAGTCTCCTTGGCGGTGCTGCCCAGCTAAGGCAGACTAGTCCCTACCTGTTCTGACCCTGCGCTGCACCCTGGAAGCGACCAGCAGCAGGTTCGGCTCCTACTCGGGGAGGGCCACAGGGCTCCGTGCGCTGCCGCTGCCCCTGCCCCAAACACCAGCTCCGAACGGGTGCGGGGGCAGTGCCTGTGGTTGAGAGCTGCATGCCTCCGCTTAGGAGCTGGATCTGCTGCTGGCCACTTCTGGGGCGCAGTGTGGTCTGTGGTGCCAGGACAGGCAGGAAGCCTGCCTTAGCACCCCAGCTGTGCCACTTACCGGGACCCGCCCAAGGTAAGCCCGCATTCCAATCCCTTGCCCCAGCTCTGAACATCCCCCCAACCAAAGCCCCCTCCTGCACCCCAAACCCCTCAGCCCTCACCCATGCACGCCAACCCTCTGCTCCAGCCCTGAGCTCCTCACACACCCCCAACTCCGTTGGGTCACGAGGTGTGGGAGCAGGGTCAACTGGGTTGCCAGAAAAAAATGTTTGAAAAGCACTGGATTAAAGCATAGGCCACTGGGGGTAATCAGAGCCCCACCAAGCAGCAGTAAATCCTCTCATTCAAGCTCCATCATCCCTCAGACTCCAGGTGTGCCCCCAAGAGCTTCCCACAGCCTGCACTTAGCTCCCACCTCCCCAAGCTGGGGAGAGGCAGGGGAATCTGTTTCTCTCTGGGTCCTTGGTTGCTAGGTGTTAGTGTCCAGGCCCCATCTGCCATTGTCTGCTCAAATGCTCCACTAAGGGGGTCTATGTGGACCTCGATCACCCTAACAGCTGGTTACTGTTCACCCCTGTGGCTTACCCTGCCCTGAGAGCAAACAGTCCCTTTCCACCCATGGGGGAAACAAATACAAACAGACCTCATAAAACCATTACAAAAAATCCTCATTTTGTCTCAGGAGTTACTAACTCCAACCACGGCCACTGCCAGACACCACCGTCCCCCACACACAGGGGAGCTGCTCAAGCTGCCAGAGCTGAGAGAATGGGAGCAGCTGGGGCAAGTTACAGGCCCCATGGGAGCAGGGTAAGGCTCCAGGGCCAGCCCCAGAACTGGAGCTGAATCAAGTGGATGGTTGTGGGAGAGTCTCTCTCACGTCCAGCACACGGTACATCATAACAGCATCCCAGGTTTAGCTCACCAAGCTAGACTGATGGAGTGTTGGGGGTTTAAACGAGGCAAGTTAAATAAAATACCTCCCGTGAGCTTGGGAGAGTGGCATCTGGGAGTGCAGTGATTCAATGGTGGCTGTGGTTTGGGGGGCGCATTGATCCACTGGGGGCAGCATCTCAGGTTTGGGGTGCAGTGACTCCGTGGAGCTTGGGGGTCTGAGGTTTAGGGGTGCAATGACTTAGTGGACACATACCGCAGTGCCCAGAACCTGCCCTGCTGCCTGGCCTGATATCCCCCACCCAGCTGGGGTGACTGGACTGGTCACACTCACCCCCAGCACCCCGGCCTAGTTTCCCAGCAGGCACATGAGCCCTGAGTTGACACACACTCCCTCCGGGAGCCACACTGGGGCAGGATCTACAAGGCAGAGCCCCACTGGCATCCAGCTCCCCTACTGACACCCTTCTTCTTGAGCTAGGCACTAAGTGGGAGGCCTAGCAGGGGATGGGGAAGCTCCTCGGCACACAGGGCATTGCTGCTCCCCCTGGGGCAGTGGGGGGCTCACTGAGCCAGGCCCCTGCCCCCCAGCCCCAGCCAGGAATGCACCAGGCACTGGCCCACTGCAGAAAACCCCTCCCTTAACAAACAGGCTTCAGCCTCCATCTCCCACCTGGTCCCCTAAACCTTCCATGACACGCAGGCAGGAGGCACTGAGGGAGGCCCCTGCCCAGCTGTGCCATGCTGTCTGGGAGCACTGTACAGCACTGCCCCCGACAGCTGGATAAATGGGGACATGAGCTGGGTGATGCCCCCGAGCTAAGGCTTCCCCCTGGGGCAGCATGTCCTTTAGCCCCAGGGCTGCTGGGAACCTCCCAGCTCCCCCAGCAGGAACCCTGGGGAAACCAGTGCAAGGCACCAGACTCAAACTTTCCTCCCGGGGTGGGGGGTGGGGTGCCTGGTCTTAGGTGGAGCTAGCTACCCTCCCCCACAGGGAACAATCACTGGTGGTGGGGAACACCCTACAGCCATGGCAATTAAAGGAGACAGAACATATCCCCGCGGGTACTTGCATTTATAATTGAAGGCAGAGACACACCATAACTCCCTGCGGCCCCTCCCAGCCTCGGGCAGGATCCCGCAGCCAGCAGGGTTCACCCACTACCCCCCACTAACACCAAGCGCACCCAGAGCAGCCTGGCCACACAGTCGCCAGCTGGGGCCCAGAACCTGTCCCCTCTGCCTGGACTCACCAAGGCCTCCTGCTTATTCCTATGGCAGCAGGCACTGCACTGGCACCGCTGGGTGGCCCTGCAGGAGCATGGGGCCTGATGCACCTAATGCCCACAGAGGAACACTGGCACTTTAGACAGGTAGTCCTGGGGGCACCCCATGGGAAGCTGCCATTCCCATCTCTGCAGCAGGCGGACACCACAGGGTTCAGAGCAGTGATGGGACGTCCCCACCACGCATCTTCAACCAAACCCCTGCCCTCAGGCTTTAGCCACATTCACTCCTGCTTTATGGAGCTGGGGTCCAGCAGTTCGACCTTGCATGGCCAGACTGCCCCCTCCAAAGCCTCGTACTTGTGTTTCTTTTTCTTTTTCTTCTTCTTCTTGTGCTTGGGGCTCAGGTGCCCCAGAGTGGGCTCCTCTGCCCCCCTCAAGCCATCATCCTCCGCTCTGGGGGGTTCAGGGCCAGGATCACCACTCCCCCAGCCCCAGGGCTCCTCGGGAGGCTCCTGCTTGATCGACACCAGCAGCTCCATGGGCTCCTCTTTCACTCTCTTCTTCTTCTTCTTCTTCCTGGCAGACCCCAGCACATCTGTCACTGGCGTGGACGTGGCTGCCTCTGGGCACTGTTGCTTTGGGCTGCTCCCAAAGGGCAGGAAACGCTGCCGGAGGCCCTCTGGGACCTGGGGGGCAGGCCTGGCTCTGACAGCCTGGCCAGGGCTCCTGCTGCTGGGGTCCCCAAATCTCTCGCAGATGCGCATGCAGCCGTGGAAGGAGGCTGCGCAGGAGAGCTGGTCAGAGTGGGTCGAGGACACTAGCAGGTAGGGGCTGCCCGACTCCTCCAGGGCGCTGTGGATGTCAAAGACCTGTTGCGTCCCATCAAACTTTGTCTTCAATGTCTGGAACCCGACCAGGGGCACAGCGCAGCCATTCAGGCTGAGGGGGAAGCAAGAGAACCTCAGGTGAGCCTTGGACTGGAACAGCACAGTAACCCGGGGGCATGAGCTTCGAGGCAGCCTCACCCACAAGCCGTTGGCTCTGTGCCCCCACGGCGCACCAGGGCTCAGAACTGGCCGCTGTGCGAGTCCCAGGCTTCGCACAAGCCCCTGAAGGTCCAACACCAGTACAGAGCTTGGGGGAAGAGCCATGATCTCCCCACCTCACCTAGCCACAATCCTGTGGGCCCTTCTAGGCTTTGCTCCCTACCCAAAGGAGAAAACACTGGACAGGAAGGTAACTGAGCCTCAACCAAGCAGCTTAGCATGATGGACAGATTACAAGGAAACCTTCAGCACCCCACCCAGCCCTGCACGGGGGGCAGGAACATCATCTGATCCTCACCATACAGAGGGGAAGAATCATCAAGTTCACCCAGTGAATGACCACTAGACCCCACTTCCCTCCCAGAGCCAGGAACAGGGACAGAACCCAGGCATCCTGGCTCCCAGTCTCCCCCCCTCTCTCTAACCATTGGACCCCACTTCCCTCCCAGAGCCAGGACAGAAGTAATGTTGCCAACCCTCCAGGATTGGCCTGGAGTCACCAGGAATTAAAGATTGTCATGTGATGAAATCTCCAGCGATACATCAAACCAAAACTGGCAACCCTAGAGAGAACCCAGGCGTCCCGCCTCCCAGCCCGCCTCTGGCACGGCCTGCCTGCCCCTCACCTGTCCGGGCTGAAGTCAGCGGGCGCTCGGATCAGCCACAGCTCCTTGCCCCGCAGCTCCTCGGGGGAGAAGGGCGTCCCGGGTCTGAAGGGGCTCGGGGAGAAATCCGGGGGGCACTGGAACCGCGGCAGCCCTGCCAGGACACGGTAAAGAGCAGATTACAGGGGCCCGGGGGGGCTGCACAGACACAGAGCCCAGGACACCCGCAGGCAGGCGGGACCCCACCCACCCCGCCCACTCACCCCCCCGACCCGACCTGCCCCCAGGGTCACTCTCCCCGACCCGACCTGCCCCCCCGGGTCAGTCACTCCCCCCGACCCGACCTGCCCCCCAGCCCACTCACCCCCCCACTCGACTCGCGCCCCGGTTACTCACCCCCGACCCGCCGCCCGCCCCACTCACTGATTCCCCCGACCCGACCTGCCTCCGGGGTCACTCTCCCCCGACCCGACCTGCCCCCGGCCCCACTCACCCCCGACCCGACCTGCCCCCCGGGCACTCTCTCCCCGACCCGACCTGCCCCCGGGTCAGTCACCTCCCACTCGACCTCCCCGCTCCACTCTCCTCCCCCGACCCCGACCTGCCCCCCGGCCCCACTCACTCCCCCGGCCCCACTCACCCCCGACCCGACCTGCCCCGGCCCCACTCATCCCCGAACCCGACCTGCCCCCGGGGTTACTCCCCCGACCCGACCTGCCCCCGCCCACTCATCCCCCGACCCGATCTGCCCCCCCCGGGGTTACTCACCTCCCGACCCGACCTGCCCGGCCCCACTCATCCCCCGACCCGACCTGCCCCCGGGGTTACTCAACCTCCCGACCCGACCTGCCCCCGGCCCCACTCATCCCCGACCCGATCTGCCCCCCGGGGTACTCACCTCCCGACCCGACTGCCCCCCGGCCCCACTCATCCCCGACCGATCTGCCCCCCGGGGTTACTCACCCCGCGACCCCACTGCCCCCCCCATCATCCCCCGACCCGACCCGACTGCCCCCGGCCCCACTCATCCCCGACTCCGACCCGAACCT
The DNA here is from genome assembly GCF_003597395.2 of Chelonoidis abingdonii. Taxonomy (NCBI): domain Eukaryota; kingdom Metazoa; phylum Chordata; order Testudines; family Testudinidae; genus Chelonoidis; species Chelonoidis abingdonii. The sequence goes on along the minus strand of NC_133779.1, from coordinate 7,181,020 downwards.
GCCCGCCGCCCCACTCATCCCCCGACCCCTCTGCCCCCCGGGTTACTCACCCCCGACCCGACCTGCCCCGGCCCCACTCATCCCCGACCCGACCCGACCTGCCCCCGGGATCAACTCACTCCCCGACCCGGCCCCACTCACCCCGCAGCGCGCCTGCTCATGCTGCAACGCTGAGCGTGCGGAAGAGACCCACGTGGGGCCACCCGCTCCCTGGCCCCGCCCGCCGGCAGACTCACCTGGGCTGGCAGGGGGGCGCTGCCTCCGCTCGCGCCTGCTGGGGCTTGGTACGGTCCTGGCCTGGACCATCCTTCCGGGCGGGTGTCCGTCGACCCTACCGCGTCCTGTTGGCTCGGTCCTCGACAAAGTCTCCGCCGCCGCCTAGCGGCTCGCAGAGGGACAGCGCCGCCCTCGCCCTAGCGGCAGGTCGTGTTGCGTGCAGCCGGAGCTCGCCTTAGCCCTGCGGCCGCAGCCTGGTGCTGGGAGCTGATTAGCCACGTCTCTCCCACGATCAGCCTGTTCTTTCCTGTTCTGGCTCGAGCTCCTCCCCTAGCCCTGGCTTGCAGCGTTTTGTGCCTAGGTTAGACACACGCCTTGCTTGTGCCCAGGGAGCAATGCAGCTGGCTCTGGGGCAGAGCCCTGCCTCCTCCTTCCCTTTGCACACTGAACAGAGCGTTCAGGCTGGAGGGCCCGGCTCCAGTTAGCTGGATACCTTGAGCCACTGGTTATGTTACGGAGGCAGGCTGCCAGAGGATCAGCGGGCCTGGCAAAGCAATTTGGGGGGGCCCCTTCCATAAAAAAAAGTTGCAATATTATAGAATGCTATTTCTCCTGTGGGTCCCTGTGGGCTGGGGCAAATTGCTCCACTTGCCCCCTGCTCTGGGCAGCCGGCTACAAGGAGAGCGAAAGGTGGGTCATAAAAAGGGGTAAGCTGCTGAATTACAAATATGGCTTTTGGGAGAGGCTAAGGCAGCAGGTAACTGTAAACACCCCATAAATATAATAAACAATTAATAGGAATAACAGTTTTACAACATGAGTAATATGACCAAGAAAATTAGTGTCCATCAGGCCTGTCCAAAGGCATCGCAACATTAGCCCAAGTAGGGCCAGTGCAAGGATGTTTCACGCCCTAGGCGAAACTTCCACCTTGCGCCCCCCCCGCCCCCACCTGAGGCACCTCCCCGCGGCAGCAGCTCCCCTTCCGCCCTGAGCACCCCCCCCCCCAGCTCACCCCCGCCTGTGCACCAAGCACCCCAAGCACGTCGTCACTGCTTCACTTCTCCCGCCTCCCAGGCTTGCGGCACCTAAGCTGATTGGCACCTCAAGCCTGGGAGGCGGGAGAAGTGAAGCAGGCGTGGTGTGCTCGGGGAGGAGGCGGGGCAGGGGTGAGCTGGGATGGGGAGTTCCCCTGCATGCCGCCTCCCCCCCACTTGCTGCAGGCAGCCCTCCCTGCGCTCCCCTGCCTAAATGCCAGTGGTGACTGGGGTGGCCGAAGATCCAGCTGCTGCGGTCGCTGCCGAAGAAAATGGCGCCCCCCCAAATCCCAGTGCCCTAGGCGACTGCCTAGGTCGCCTAAATGGTTGCACCGGCCCTGAGCCCAAGTACAATCAGTAGGCAGTTTAGTAGCCCATTAGAAGGTATTCCAAAACTTTTAAGACTTGAGTCCAGTATTTGGGCCATCACCACCAGAAACACTGCGTCTTCTTTCACAGGGTTAAAATTCTGTAACACCATTTTGGAGTGTATGTTTTAAATGTGTCCTGTTGTTAGCAGTTGCAGCAAGCTGCTCCTATAGTCTTCATGTGCTCTTGTTCGCATCATGAGTATATTGAATATTTACAGAGAAAGGGGGGATTGTCCAGACCAGCTTGACCTCTTGATATGGAATGGGGTAATACACTGGTTCGATTGTCCACAGCAATGAGTTCCACAGATCCATTCATGCACTCATGTTCTGTGGCAGCATGTAGCTGTGTGTGATTGTGCCAGATGCTGGTGCACTTGTACTTTTAAGTGTTATATTAGAGAATTGTGCACATTTGTAGCAGAACACTTTATAACCCATGTACATTATACCTAATTGTTTAGTCCTGGCCCCAGCTACTGGGTTTGTTCCTTTACGCCATTGGGGTGGGGCATATCTAAATATTTTTTTTGACAAACAATTACTTAATTTAATTATTATTTATTTTACGTTATTTTATTTATTTTGTAATGGTTTTTAGTGAGCTTTTTTTATGATGATGATGATGATGATGATTTATTTTATAGGGTTTATGGGGACCACCTTAGTTGCTATTTTATTTTACTGCAATTATTATTCAGGTGCCAGCTCCTCTAGTTGAGCATTTTGCATTTTTATATATCCTTTTTTTCCCCCAAGTTAGCTTTTTAAAGCTATTTTTACCTGTGTCACAGGGTTTCCTGTTTAGTGAGTTAACTGCAGGGTTACCTTTGCCTTCTTTTTTTATGTCATTGCAATTGGAGATAGTTGCTGTGCCAGGAGTTTATTAATTTGTTGTTGAAGTTTTACGTTTTGGCTTATTAATTATTTAGTTAGCCAATGGGTCCCCATATTCCATACACCCAACCCTGTGGTTCCTACTGCCCAGAGATTTCTTTTGCAGTGACAATTTCATGTGTATTCCCTTACCCACCAATTCAATTGTTGCTTTAACCCTCTTATGTATGTGCTGCAGCTGTCGTGTACTCGGTCCACCCATCATTCTGTGCGGTGTACCACCCATCCGCGTAATGGACTGAAAGGACACGTTGACGAGCTCTGGTTTCACCTGCTTCCACATGTTCGCCCATAAGGAAATATTTCCAGCTCCAGGCTGCGGCCAGCTTAAATCAAGATCCTTCCATCTTGGCATCCATATTACCCGTAGGGTTACATTCTGCAAAGTGGTTAAATTGTTATATTCCAGGGGAGACTTTATGCCCAGTCTGGTATGTACATAACTGCAAGCCTAAGGATTCTTCTTTATAGAGGTACCATTAAGATTATACATGGTAATACCACACCCCCATTGTGGAACCCCATAACCCAAACACCCCAGGAGACCAAAGGGCTATATGTGTTTGGGGCCCTCCATGACAAACCACATGTCCAGATGACTGTGTTTCCCACTGTTATTAATGATGACATTTTAAGGAATAATATGCAATATTCTTTGATAAATTTGCTATTTTGTACTGAGTTAGGATTTCCACTTTATACACTACATACTAACATTGCTAAATTTTCATGGGGGATTAGTAGTAGTTTTTCATGGGTAAATCTTTCAAGTTCTCTGCTTAATTATCACCACTTTGGGGTGTAACAGTTCACGTGTTTCCTTCTTTTGCTACTTTACATTGCAGAATCTGGGCAGGGTTTACAATAGTGACAACTGTGATTAGCAACAATGATTGTTCCATTCGAGGCCAGGGAATTTTTGGGTTTTTTTGGTAATATGCATGTAACAATGTATATATATATATTAATCCCCATTTTGTGCCTTTTTATTTGTGTGCAATAAACCCATTTCCATCCCTCATTTTTTTGTTTTTAATAGCAGCAGGCTGGGCCCCAACAGGTTAAAGACTAGGTAAGGAATCCTTTATTTAGGAACTGGAAATGGACGGTATTCTCCTGGAATGAGGTACATTACTTGATTCCCCCAGCTGGGTAGACGGTGCTTTTTAGGCAGGCTATACCATGGACTAATTTTTGCTGCTATGTGCATTAATATTTTTTTGTACAATGTTTACCAAAATAATGGTAATAACAAGACAAAACACACAACACAATTTTTGTTGTGACAGGAAAGCCGTGGTGTTCGGGGTTGTTCTTTCACTGGTGCTAGCTTGCCCACAGTATTTGAAAAACAAAATAAACATTTCCCAGCCCCTTGTAAAATACCCCCCCCCCCCCCTTTTTGGTCTTTTCATTTCTTTTTATTTTTTTTTTTGCAATTTTTTTTGCTGACTGCAGGAAAACAGAAGAATTACCTTTATACTTTTTTGTTATGTTTTACAGGCAGGCTAGGGTTTTACCCTTAAAGGGAATGGGTGAATTATTCCACTGTTCATTTATGAAATTCATGAGGTTGTCTACCTGAGTTTTCCCTTTTGTACAACTGACCAGGTTATTTGCAGCTCCTTTGTGCTGCCATTTATGGGCAGTTTTTTCCTCCCCCTATTAGCAAGGTGATTTGCATTTACACTGACGCTATCTGGCTTGCTTTTGGATTCAAAGCTATTAGCAGCTCAGAGACTCTGTCATAAAAGGGACACAATTAATTTTTACCAGAGTTATTACTTTTTACTTTTAACGTTTGCTTTTAAAACACACAGCCATTTGAAAAAGAAAACACTGCCTATTGCAGCTCCTTTTGGAGTCCTAATAGGATTTTAATTATGTAGGATATTTTGTTTGCATTTTTTTTACTTTTTTATAATATATACTGCACATATTTTTGCAAAGTGCACACACTCCCTTCACAGTTTAACTTTACAACATTATATTAGCCACGTTAACTTTTACACAATGTGTAACTATCTTCCCCCTCCCCACAGAGTTCTCACTCACCACCGCCCAAAGTGACAGTTTGATTACCCAGAGCAATCCCAAGACTCAGTGTTTTTAACATTGCTCCCTTATACATTTTACTCTTGTCTTTTTTTCTTTTTTAAGAAGTGCACTACTTTCTTTCCAGTTTTAGTGTTATTTATTACCAAAAAAAACAAACATTTTTTCCCATTCTTTTAGTTCTGGCTGTCCCAGACAGGAACATATTCTTTGGCTCTTATTTAAAAATCTATTATACTTTATAAAAAACATGGAAGTACCCAAAGGGTTAAATGCTAAATACTTAAGCCACATTACACTATTTGCCTGTGTCTAGCACAAGGGTCTGTTAGTGTTGCAACTCTGAATGAGGGATTGAAATGGAATTTTACTGGCACTGATTTTTTTTTATTTAAAAAATGAAGCCAAACCAATTTATTTTAAACCTATAAACAGAATTTTATAAACCATGAGTGCTGGTTTAGGTCCTTAAAACGTTATCTAGCTATATTAAAAGATTTACACACAATTTTTTTTTGCTTAACACCCCTTGCGCTGCTTTTATGATGTTTATATAATTGTATTTCGATTACATTTTTATTTTGTGCAATTAGAGCTAGTGAAGTTACGTTTCAATAGAAACTCTTTACATTTTTTAGTGATTTTGATTAACTTGTTTAATAGTTTAATAATATAGATCAGAGTATTTGGCTGCTTGCTGCCTGCAGCAACATTTTACAGACCATTTCTGTGGGAAAAGGGCTCATTTTTCATTAGAATAGATGTAAGCAGAGTCAGGATGAACATTACCCTGACATCTGGTGGTGAATTGTGGTGAGTTTTGGAGAAGAACTTCAAGGGTTGATCTTGTTTGCACAGGCACACCCACCTCACCTAACATGAGCCCACAGTAGCCCAGATGGTCACTTTGGCTGCTGTGAGATCCCCAGTTTCTCTGTTATTGGGGCAGGAAGAATAAAGTATTGTTACCCTGATTATGTGAATCAAGGACAATGAAACTGTTTTTTGACAGAGGGACTCAACATCAACTAAGTAGCACTCACCAGACAAGGGACATGGGTTCCAAAACCCAATGAATTGAGAGAGGTTGGGTATTTGTACTTGATCTCATGCCTGTCCAGTACAAGGGCTGGTCAGGAATATGGACTTTTGCAGTCTATGATGATTATCCTATTCCCATGCTGCTGGGAGAAGATGTAGCCAACCATGTGAGGTTAACAAAAGGGTGGGGATGGTCACTCACTGCCAGGCTAAACTGGCCTCCACACCCAACTCTATTCTTGAGCCTCCTACAAAGGCCCAGTCTGCATCTCCTGATATTACAGGTCTGGGGACCCAGCCAGAGGTGGTGGAACCAGACCCCAGACCAGAGTCTATAGCAGCAGTTGTAAATACAGTTCCTGGTGTGGGACCCAGTTGGAACCAGCCCAAGAACTGGAACTGGCAGAGCAGTCAGCACCAGCGCCCATGCTTGCAATCCCACCAGAGTCAGGGGAGCCAGCACGAAAGGGCGCCACAGAGCCTGCACTTGCAGCTAAACCAAGCTCAACTGAAGCTTGAAATACAACCTAGTGCACCAGTGGAGAGTGGTTCACAATTGACGGAGACACCCCCATCACCTGCATCACTTCCGGTGGGACCAAGCCCAAGTCCACAACCCAGTGAGGAGGAACTAATGTCTCCAGCATCAAGGGAGCAGTTCCAGGAAGAGCAGGAAGCGGATGAAAGCCTCAAGGGAGCTTAGATGGTGGCACGGAGTGACCCACCGCCTCTCAGCAATTCTGATAGGTCCAGTTTGTTGTAAAAGGAGGTTTCAGAGTGGTAGCCATGTTAGTCTGTATCAGCAAAAAGAATGAGGAGTACTTGTGGCACCGTAGAGACTAACACATTTATTTGAGCATAAGCTTTTATGGGCCAAAACCCACTTTGTCGGCTGCATGCAGTGGAAAATACAGTAGGAAGATATATATACACAGAGAACATGAAAAAATGGGTGTTGCCATACCAACTGTAATAACAGTAATAAATTAAGGTGAGCTTTTAGGTGACCTATTATCAGCAGGAGAAAAAAAACTTTTGTAGTGATAATCAGAATGGCCCATTTCCAACAGCTTTCAAGAAGGTGTGAATAACAGTAAGGGGAAAAAATTAGCATGGGAAAACAGTTTTTACTTTGTATAATGACCCATCCACTCCCAGTCTTTATTCAAGCCTAATTTAATGATGTCTAGTTTTCAAATTAATTCCAATTCTGCAGTTTCTCATTGGAGTCTGCTTCTGAAGTTTTTTTGTTGGAGTATTGGGACTGAGATCTGTAACTGAGTGACCAGGGAGGTTGAACTAGTCTCCAACTGTTTTTTGAATGTTATTCTTGGCGTCTGATTTGTGTCCATTTATTTCTTTGTGTAGAGACTGCCCGGTTTGGCAAGTTGTACATTGGCAGAGGAGGCATTGCTGGCACCATAGATGGACATATATTCACTTGGATGATGTACAGATCTTAGTCGTTGAACGAGCCTTCTGATGTGTGGACTCATGTGTTAGGTCCTATGATGATGTCCTCTGAATTAGATATGTAGGCAGAATTGGCAAAGGCTTGTTGGCAAGGATAGGTCTGGCATGTACTGTTTTGTTGATCTGGTGGTGAGTTATCTCTAGAAGAAGCGTGATCTCCTGTCTCATGAGTAGTCTTTCTCCCTTAGCACGAAAGGAGTAAAAAGCCTCTTGACTTAGCCACGATTCCCCTGGGTGCTCTGTGTAACATGGACCCAAGACTCGTTTGGCGGAAATCATCCTGCCATGGAATGGAGCAAGGAAGTTTATCTACCTATGTCCGGTGTTGCTTGGTGAGGTATTGAAGAGAGATTGTGGGAAACCTACCCCAAGCGATCAAGCCCTCTCTAGGCCCACTCTCCTCTAATTATCTTTCAGGTGTAGCTTGTGTGAGATCATTCGTCCTTTTCCTTAGTAGAAGTACACCCACGAGGAAATCGTACCATACTGTACCTTCCACGACTTTTGGCACCTAACGTGGCACAGACTCGCCTGCATCTGGGCAGCACAGCGCCCTACCATCATGCCGTTCTAGAGAAGGAGTGAGCGGGACCAGCCTCTTGTGGGATAAAGAGTAGGTTCGGGACCACTATTAGAAGAGCTGGCGATTGAGCAAGGCTCATGCGGCGATAGATGACTGATCCAAGCGTGTCTAAGGACGGTTGGAGTCCCGATGATTAGCGAGCCATTGGCCATTATCTCTGAAATACTCCATACGGATGGTCGAATGTCTGTGCGGGAAGTTCCCAGTGACTGAGAAAAAGAGCTACTGTATGTGTCATCTTTAAAAATGGCAAGTGGGAGATCCGGAGAACTTCAGGCAGTCAGCCTCACCCTCAGTCCTTGGAGGAAATCATGGAGCAGGTCCTCAAGAATCAATTCTGAAGCATCTTAGGGGAGAGGAAAGTGATGCAGAACAGTCAGCATGGATTCACCCAAGGTCACGTCATGCCTGACTACCTAATTGCCCTTCTATGAGGCAATGGCGTCTGTGTGATGGGGAAGCAGTGGACGTGTTATTCCTTGACTTTAGCAAATGTTTTTGATAGTTCTCCCACGTATTCTTGCCAGCAAGTTTAAGAAATATGGGCTGATGATGGAATGGACTATTACGGTGGATAGAAAGCTGGCTGGATCGTCTCGGTCACACAGGTAGTGGTCAACATGCTCATGTCTAGTTTGGCAGCCACTGTCAAGCGGAGTGCCTCCACAGGTCGGTCTGGGCCGGTTTGCTCAATATTTCATTATGGATCTGGACGATGGTGGTGGACTGCCATCTCTCAGCGTTTGAGATGACGCTAAACTGGGAGGAGTGTGTAGATTATGCTGTAGAGTGGTAGGATAGGATACAGAGGTACTGACAAATTAGAGAATTGGCCAAAGAACCTGATGGGTTCAACAAGGACAAGTGCAGAGTCCTGTATTAGGACAGAAGAATCCATTCACTGTTACAGACTAGGGACCGAGGCGTTCTGGCAGAAAAGGATCTAGGGGTTACATTGGATGAGAAGCTGAATGATGTCAACAGTGTACCCTTGTTGCAAGAGAGGTAATGTCATTTTGGGCTGTATAAGTAGGGGCATTGCCAGCAGATCTAAGGACATGATCATTCCCTCTATGTTCAACACTGTGAGACCTCATTCCGGAGTACTGTGTCCAGTTTTGGGCCCCACACTTACAAGAAGATGTGGAAAAATTGGAAAGAGGTCCAGTGGAGGGCACAAAAACGATTAGTGGGGCTGGAGCACTGATCCTACGAGGAGAGGCTGAGGGAACTGTGGATTGTTAGTCTGCAGTAAGAGCAGAATGAGGAGCGGATTTGATAGCTGCTTTCAACTACCTGAAAGGGGGTATCCAAGAGGATGGATCTTAGACTGTTCTCAGTGGTACCAGATGACAAAACAAGGAGTAATGGTCTCAAGTTGCAGTGGGGGAGGTCTAGGTTGGATATTAGGAAAACCTTTTTCACTAGGAGGGAGGTGAGGCACTGGAATGGGTTCCCTAGGGAGGTGGTAGAATCTCCTTCTATAGAGGTTTTTAAGGTCCGGCTTGATAAAGCCCTGGCTGGGATGATTTAGTTGGGCATTGGTCCTGCTTTGAGCAGGGGTTTGGACTAGATGACCTCCTGAGGTCCCTTCCAACCCTGACATTTTATGATTCTATGAAACAGTAGCTCTAAGCAACACCAGGGCTAAAAGTGTGAGCCGGGGATTGGCAGACATTTTTGCCAGGGTAGGTTGGCCTTTTGACATCCTTACAGATTCAGGAACTAACTTCCTTGCAGCGACCACTAAAACGTCTTTGGGAAGTTCATGGGCTGAACCACATGGTTGCAACCCCTTATCACCATGAAACACACACAGACACACACACACAAATTTGATCTCTCTCACACACACAGACGGATTCTCTCTCTCTCTCTCTCACACACACACACACACACACAGAGGAATGCATTCTCTCTCACACAGAAGGAGACAAAGAGATAGATTGATACACACATAGATTCTCTCTCTCTCACACACACACACACGGAGACACATACACAGATGAATTATTTTTGCAGAACCGCACAGAGGCATTCTCACACCCAGAGGGAGACACGCAGATTCTCACACACACTGAGGGAGAAATACACAGGGAGCCACAGAGATGGATTCTCACACACACAGAGGGAGATTCGCGTGCGCACACACACACAGAGGGAGATACAGATGCACTCTCTCTCACACACACAGAGGGACACACACACAGAGATTCTCACACAGATGGATTCTCTCTCTCTCCCCCTCTCACACAGATAGATTCTCCCCCCACCACACAAAGGGAGACACATACAGAGATGGATTCTCTCTCTCACACATACACACAGAGGGAGACACCCCCCACCACCACAGAGAGAGGGAGAGAGACACACACACAAAGGGAGACACACATACACCCCACAAAGAGAGAGACAGGAGAGAGAGATGCATGCAGTGATTCTCACATAAGAGAGAGACACACACAAGTCGTGCACAACAGATACACACAGTTTCATGGACACTGGTCACACACACAAAATGAGAGGGAGACAACTACATACCAGCTATATACAACATACAGACAACAGAGAGAGAGAGAGATGCACACAGGGATTCACATATCTTGGGGAGAGAGATAGACACAACATACAGGGATTCACACACACAACAGAGAGAGAGACACACACACATGAATTCACACACAGTGGCCACACAAGACAGAGAGAGGGAGACACACACACACACGGATTCACACACATACACAGAGAGAGAGAAAGACATGCAGGGATTCACACACACACGGCCACACACACACGAGAGAGACAAGCAGTGATTCACACAGAGACACATAAATGGCTTCACACACACTGGCCACATAAGACAGAGAGAGGGACACACACACACAGAGACGCATGCAGGGATTCACACACATGAGAGAGACATGCAGTGATTCACACAGACACACACACATGGATTCACACACACTGGCCACATAAGACAGAGAGAGCGAGACACACACACACACACACATGCAGGGATTCACACACACGAGAGAGACATGCAGTGATTCACACAGAGACACACACTGGCCACATACAAAAGCCATACACAGCAGATACATACATACACATGGTTTCACACATACGAGCCACACACACAACAGAGAGGGAGCGACACACATACACATAGATTCATACACAGACTAGCAACACACAACAGGAAGAGGGAAACACAGACATGCTGCTTATATACAACATACAGACCCCAGCGAGAGAGAGAGATGCACACAGAGATTCTCTCTCTCTCTCTCACACACACGCTGGCTGTACAGAACAGACACATACACATGGATACACACACACTGGCTGTACAGAACACACACATGCACGGATTCACACACAAACTGGCTGTACAGAACACACACATGGATTCACACACACACTGGCTGTACAGAACAGACATACACACACATGGATTCACACACACATGGATTCACACACACACACACTGGCTGTACAGAACACACGGATTCACACACTGGCTGTACAGAACACACACACGGATTCACACACACACTGGCCGTACAGAACACACAGACACATGGATTCACACACACACTGGCTG
>NC_133779.1:7163840-7165459 GCF_003597395.2 Chelonoidis abingdonii | reverse complement strand
CACCCGCTGCCGGCCGAGCCCAGCCGGGGCCCCTCAGACCGGCCGGGGAGACCTCGCCGGGTCTCGGCGCGCGGGCGGGTAGCGGCCCGGGCCCAGAGCGCTCCTGCGGCTGGGCGGGGCAGTGATGCCTCCGGGGCCCGCATGAGGAGGGGAGAGGGAGCGGGAGCCCCTGTGCCTCCGGCGCGCCGGGCCTGCCCTGCGAGTGCCGCCATGGAGTGTGTGCAGGTCCCCCCCATGCAGCCGGGGAGTGCTGCTGAGGGGGACCGGCTGCTGCGGCTGCCGCCGCCCCCTGGACCGCAGAAGGACGAGGCGACACTAGGCGGCTTTGAGCCCTGGGCTGCCTCGCAGGAGGGAGAGGACGCTGCTGGAGACCCAATGGGGGTGAAACTCCAGGAAAGTTTGGGCACGGCTGTCCTCTCCCGTCTGGATGCGGAGATCCTTCCCTCAAAATCCAGCTCACCGGCTTCAGGAGACGCTCCCAGCGGGGAAATGATGGACCATGCCACTGTGTCTTCTGCAAAGAGGGACTTGAAGGAGCCGGGGGGCTTAGATCTGGGAGAGGAGCGGTTACAGGGGAAAGAGACTTCTTTGGTCGTGAACCATCCGCTTCAGGAAGCATTTCCAGCGAACGAGGATGCCTCTTGTAACCCTCACTTGGATGCAGAGAAGAGAAATTTGCCAGAGGTGGCTGCTGCCGCCAGCGGATATCCCAGGGGAAATGAAAAATCTCTGCTGCAGGCCCCTCTTTCCCCCTCACAGGAAAAGTTGGCATCTCCACCTTCCTGTAACTCTTCTTTGGACTCAGAAGCCCCAAGTCCAGAGAGTCCAGGGGGGGACCAACAAGTGGAGGCTTCTCCACCTTCTGAAGATGGAAAACTCAAACATGGGGCAAAGCGGGTAACGTTTCCTTCGGATGAGGACATAGTCTCTGGATGTCTGGAGCCTAAAGATCCTTGGAGACATGGTAAACTTTTTAAATGCTTTAACTTGCTCTTTTCCTGGGGCTGGAAATTGTATATCATATGAATAGTCCTGTTAACTTCACTGAACGTGTAGTCACATGCTTTTGCAGAATTGTTCCCAAACAAAACAGGACACTTATTTGTTGACATTTGTGGTATAACAGGATACTCAAAGATTACTTTTCTGTTAAGCCTAGTTAAACAAAACTATGCAGTTTGTTTCAGTTCATAAAAATATATTCATCTGATGCTTTGAGTGCACACATGAACTTTATAAAAATTACAAACAATAATTAGGATCGAATGGCAAGAACTGAGTGCTAACCTGATATTTATTAGTTATATGCAAACCTTTTAATGGAACTGAACGTTCTGCACTGTTTTAAGCCCTTTCCTGATCCAGGTAAGATTGAAGCCTTGAAATAATATTACCCAGTGTCAGTGTCTGGAGCATGCCTTTTTCGCACTGTGGAACTGTAGAAATGATGTCCCTTCCTTAGTAAGACCCCATGTTGTTTTTTTCTGTTTTTTGCATAACTGACTTATGAAACGAACAAATATGCGCTTCCACAAATGTAAAGAAACTAGTGATCTCTCCACTTTGTAATGGTTTATCATAGCAGTACAGAGAGAGATTGCAACTGTTATTTAATGCAG
>NC_133779.1:7150345-7160946 GCF_003597395.2 Chelonoidis abingdonii | reverse complement strand
CGCTCCTGTCCCCTGACTGTCCTGCCCCGTGTCCACACTGCCGCCCCCGACAGGCCCCCCGGGACTCCTATGCCTATCCAACCGCCCCTGTTCCCCGTCCCCTGACTGCCCCCCTCCCTGAACCTCCACCCCATCCAACTCTGGAGCCAGCCCCCCCACTGCAGTGCCTGGCAGGAGTGGTGGGCCAGACTGCAGGTGGCTCAGCGAGCTGAGGCTGCGGGGGAGGTGGGACAGCCGGGGAGGGGCTGGGGGCTAGTCTCCCCAGCCAGGAGCTCAAGGGCTGGGTGGGATAATCCCATGGACTGGATGTGTGCCGTAGTTTGCCCACCTTTAATCTATGGGCTACATGTACCTAGGTAGGGAAGAGATTTTTGATAGACAGTCCTTCCCTTGTCAGATTTCCAAGAATGATTGCTGTGCGCATGAATACTCTCTTGTGTGCATTCTATTTGGGCTAAAAGGCTTTAAAGGAAGTTCTTTTAGAAGTTTTGCCCCAAGAGCTGAGCTTTTATTTTGAAAAGCTGATATATTTTTTTTTTAATGCTCTAGAATTGACATGCCTGCTCATATTGTTTTGAAAATGGCTATGCCTCATCAGAGTGAGTCAATCTTAACTCTGCATTAATGAAGTTTTTTTTGGCAATAGGTTGTATAAACATTACTCCCCGTAGTGTTAGCAACATAGGCCCTAAAGCTAGATCTCGTGACACACGTGGAGAGTTTGGGGAAGACAGAGGTAGACAAAAGGAATGGGATGAAGAACTGAGACTGTTTCTTGTGGAAAGCTTTTTTTTTTTTTGTTTTTTTTGTACGTTGTTTGTCGGCTTCCCTTTCAGTTACAGTTTGACTCTTTAAATCTGTGGAAACTATAGGAAAACCAATGGGACAATGTTGGGTGGTTTTTTGAGAATGTGCTCTAACAGTATATGGAAACACTAACATAATTGTGTTGGATTTTTGAGTAATTTCTGAGTAGATTTGCTCGTCTAATTTCTCATTTTTCCTTAATATTTGACTTCCTTTTCCGTTTTATTTTCCAATTTCCATTACTCAAGAAATCGGTGCTTTAAGCATTAACAATTAATAATCTTCCAAGAATGACTTATTTGAGGACCAACCCTTCCCTCCTCCACAAAAATTTGATAGCAAATGTAATTACTTAAAAATGTTGAATGAGGCTTGTGGAATCAGATGAATCCACCCACCATGTATAAAGCAAGTGAGCTAGGTGTTTCTGCTAAAACAGGGATCGGCAACCTTTGGCACGCGGCCTGCCAGGGTAAGCACTCTGGTGGGCCAGTCCAGTTTGTTTATGTGCCGCGTCTGCAGGTTCAGCCAATCGTAGCTCCCACTGGCCACGGTTTGCCGCTTGAGGCCAGTGGGGGCTGCGGGAAGCGGCGTGGGCTGAGGGAAAGTTGCCGATCCCTGTGCTAAAATGATCAATAGTGAAATAGGGTGGATTTGATTTGAATCATAGATCCATAGACTCTAGGACTGGAAGAGACCTCGAGAGGTCATCAAGTCCAGTCCCCTGCCCTCATGGCAGGACCAAATACTGTCTAGACCATCCCTGATAGATATTTATCTAACCTACTCTTAAATATCTCCAGAGATGGAGATAACACAACCTCCCTAGGCAATTTATTCCAGTGTTTAACTACCCTGACAGTTAGGAGCAACAGTATCACACTGTTGACTCATATTTAGCTTGTGGTCCACTATGACCCTAGATCTCTTTCTGCCATACTCCTTCCTAGACAGTCTCTTCCCATTCTGTATGTGTGAAACTGATTGTTCCTTCCTAAGTGGAGCACTTGCATTTGTCTTTATTGAACTTCATCCGGTTTACCTCAGACCATTTCTCCAATTTGTCCAGATCATTTTGAATTTTGACCCTGTCCTCCAAAGCAGTTGCAATCCCTCCAGTTTGGTATCGTCCGCAAACTTAATAAGCGTACTTTCTATGCCAACATCTAAGTCGTTGATGAAGATATTGAACAGAAGCCGGTCCCAAAACAGACCCCTGCGGAACCCCACTTGTTATACCTTTCCAGCAGGATTGGGAGCCATTAATAACTACTCTCTGAGTACGGTTATCCAGCCAGTTATGCACCCACCTTATAGTAGCCCCATCTAAATTGTATTTGCCTAGTTTATCGATAAGGATATCATGCGAGACCGTATCAAATGCCTTACTAAAGTCTAGGTATACCACATCCACCGCTTCTCCCTTATCCACAAGACTCGTTATCCTATCAAAGAAAGCTATCAGATTGGTTTGACACGATTTGTTCTTTACAAATCCATGCTGGCTATTCCCTATCACCTTACCACCTTCCAATGTTTGCAGATGATTTCTTTAATTACTTGCTCCATTATCTTCCTGGCACAGAAGTTAAACTAACTGGTCTGTAGTTTCCTGGTTGTTTTTTTATTCCTTTTTATAGATGGGCACTATATTTGCCCTTTTCCAGTCTTCTGGAATCTCTCCTGTCTCCCATGACTTTCCAAAGATAATAGCTAGAGGCTCAGATACCTCCTCTATTAACTCCTTGAGTATTCTAGGATGCATTCATCAGGCCTGGTGACTTGCAGGCATCTAACTTTTCTAAGTGATTTTTAACTTGCTCTTTTTTTATTTATTCTTCTAAACCTACCCCCTTCCCATAGCATTCACTATGTTAGACATTCCTTCAGACTTCTCAGTGAAGACCGAAACAAAGAAGTCATTAGCATCTCTGCCATTTCCAAGTTTCCTGTTACTGTTTCTCCTCCTCACTGAGCAGTGGGCCTACCCTGTCCTTGGTCTTCCTCTTGCTTCTAATGTATTGATAAAAAGTCTTCTTGTTTCCCTTTATTCCCATAGCTAGTTTGAGCTCATTTTGTGCCTTTGCTTTCTAATCTTGCCCTGCATTCCTGTGTTGTTTTGCCTATATTCATCCTTTGTAATCTGACCTAGTTTCCATTTTTTATATGACTCCTTTTTTTTGTAGGTCATGCAAGATCTCGGTGGTTAAGCCAAGGTGGTCTTTTGCCACATTTTCTATCTTTCTACCCATCGGAAATAGCTTGCTTTTGGGCCTTAATAGTGTCCCTTTGAAAACTGCCAACTCTCCTCAGTTGTTTTTCCCCTCAGTCTTGATTCCCATGGGACCTTACCTATCAGCTCTCTGAGCTTACCAAATCTGCCTTCCTGAAATCCATTGTCTCTATTTTGCTGTACTCCCTTCTACCCTTCCTTAGAATTGCAAACTCTATGATTTCATGATCACTTTCACCAAGCTTCCTTCTACTTTCAAATTCTCAACGAGTTCCTCCCTATTTGTTAAAATCAAGTCTAGAACAGCTTCCCCCCCAGTAGCTTTTTCAACCTTCTGAAATAAAAAGTTGTCTGCAATGCAGTCCAGGAACTTATTGGATAGTCTGTGCCCCGCGTGTTATTTTCCCAACATATATCTGGATAGTTGAAGTCCCCATCACCACCAAATCTTGGGCTTTGGATGATTTTGTTAGTTGTTTAAAAAAAAAGCCTCATCCACCTCTTCCACCTGGTTAGGTGGCCTGTAGTAGACTCCTAGCATGACATCACCCTGTTTTTTACCCCTTTTATCCTAACCAGAGACTCTCAACACTTCCGTCTCCTATGTCCATCTCTCACCTCAGTCCAAGTGTGTACATTTTTAATATATAAGGCAACACCTCCTCCCTTTTTCCCCTGTCTATCCTTCCTGAGCAAACTATACCCATCCACACCAACATTCCAATCATGTGTATTATCCCACCAGTTTCAGTGATGCCAACAATGTCATAGTTGTATTTATTTATTAGC
Organism: Chelonoidis abingdonii; assembly: GCF_003597395.2. NCBI lineage: Eukaryota > Metazoa > Chordata > Testudines > Testudinidae > Chelonoidis > Chelonoidis abingdonii. The sequence goes on along the minus strand of NC_133779.1, from coordinate 7,157,117 downwards.
ACTTCCAGTTCTTCCTGCTTATTACCCATACTTCTCGCATTTGTATATTAGCATCTAAGAATACTGGTTTGATCTTGCCTCCCAGTTTTGCCCTGACCCTCCTTTCTCTCTGCCATTATAGCCCACGCTCCCTCTTGTTTCCGACCCATCATCCCAGGTCTTCATGTTCCCCACTTACCTGTTGAAAACTTTTCAGATCAGTTTTATAGCTGTATCAGAAAATGAATGATTGTTTGGATATTTCATTTACCAAAGGTAATTGAAGCAGATATTTATGAAATCATTGGGAGGTGAACTATCTCCAGTTCAACAGGTTAATCATTAATATTTGGAGGATTTTCTTGCCATGCTGTATTAGCAGGAGATGATCACCAGATAGACTCTTAAATTGTTTTATTTAACTAAAACAACATTATGTATTCTGGATTTTTTTCTTCAACAGCAAACACATAATATTTTAACAAAACAAGTGTATGAATTTTTGAATTTAGTTAAACGTTCAAGTTTTTTAAAATCAGGTTTGTTTTTGTTAAAATTGTTCTTAACTAAAATAGATAAATGAAATATTTTAAAAAACCCAACAAATTAAATCGACTATGTCAGCCAGGTCAACATGGGAAACTTAAAATACTGGCTTCTTCATTTTCCTGTTTGTTCACAATCTGGAAAAGAAAAACAAGCTTTCCTGCTTTTTTCAGATCCCAAATTATTTCGCAATTTGGAATGAATTAGTCCAAAGGAAGAAAATTTTATTTCTATACTGGCAGAAGAAGCTACTGCTGCTAAGTGAAATTATCACTTCAACAGTCTCTGAATCCAAGTGCTTAAGTGACTTCCATCTCTTTAAAACATCATCAGCAAACATATTTCTTGAATGGTTCTTATTCCCAAACTACGTGTATTTTATAGCCTGCTGCTTTTACAAGTTTTCTCTTCTAGTGAGAGAATGGTATGGTAGATCTCAAAGAAATGAAAGCTACATTCGGAAAGACCTCAAGACTTCTGGCATATGCTGCTCAAAATAGTTTCACTTTTGTTTCTACTGCCTATTCCTCCCTTCTCACATTTATCTCCAGACTTCTTCTCCTTGTCTAGATCTATTTTGCCCCCAACAATCTTCTAGTCATTGAACTTTTTGAAACTTTGCACTTTTAGAGAGAGGTAAGGGATTGACTCTGTATACACAAACTTGCAGAGGGACAATAGAGTTGAGGTCTGTTATTTCTCATCTCCACATATTATTTATTTAAAAACATTTTTGCTGTTAACAAGCATTTTGTCTCTGGAGACACAAATCCAGAGTTTGAGAACTGCAAAACTAAGCATCTCAGATGGTATCTTCTAGACCAGTGGTCTCCAAACTTTTTTGATTGCGTACCCTTATCAGTGAAAAATCTGTGAGCACGCACCCCTCTGCTGCGCCGGCTCTACCATTTTTGCCAAAGCGCGCAAAAAAAAAAAGAAAAGCTAGTTGTACAGGGCAGGTAAACAAACCGGCCTGGCCCGCCAGGGGCTTTCCCACTTTGGAGACCACTGATCTAGACTGAGCACTGAGTCCGATTGGGTAGATAGAAAGATTAACCTAAATAGTCTATAGAGAAGTCTATAGATTTTGCTGATACAGACTACACAGCTACCACTGAAACCTGTCAGTGGTTCAGGTTGTCAGCATAAGACTTCAGCATGAATACCCTACTGAACTGGGGCAATTTGTGTCTTGGAACTATTGTCCAAGTCTTACTCATGGAGGAATGCCGCACCAAAAATTAAATTCTGCACACAAGATTTTAAAATTCTGCAAAATTCTGCATATTGTTTTGTAAAAATAATGGAATATAATCGCACAGATTTGGGGTGTAAAATGTTAACCGAATAACCGATAAGTATTAGTGTAATCGGTAAGATATTCCTGTTCATGTTTAACCTGCGCTGCGGGACTCCGCCACTGGCCCTGTCCCCAGGGTCCCATCTGCTGCCCCCACGATCCCTGTGCAGGGCTGCAGCAGAGCCCCTGGCATATGGCGGCCGGCAGTGAGTGGAGTACCTGGGCACGGGGCTGGCACCCAGCATCCAGGGTGTGGGGCGGCAGTGGAGCCGAACTGTTAAACGTTTAACTGGTAGAATGTTAGTAGTTTTAAATGTTTTTTTTTAAAAAATGCTATTTACATCCCTAACACCGATTTTAAATTTTTTTGGTAATTTATTTCAAAATATCTGTCCGCAAGTATGTCTGTAACAATGCAGACAATAAAAGATTCAGGAAATGTTTTTTGACAAATAGATTCCTTTCTAGGCATATTAATACAGAAAATCTGAGTAAATTTAAACTACAATACAGAACTGTATTTCCCACATCCCCCAGAAGCAATGCAAAGGCTTGGGGGAGTCAGGGGTAACAGAGTAGCTGCAGGAGAAGGAAGTAATTGTTGGAAAGGAGTCTGGGTGTGAACTTGAAAGGTTGTTGAGTATGGGTAGGAAAAGTATGGAACAGGTTTTTTGGGGGGGATAGGAAAGGATTGTTAGGGAGCTTCCCCCATGCAGACTCTGGCTGACCTCTAGCCTCTCCCATTCAGTCAGCCCATGTGTCCCTGCACTCCCATGTGTCCTTGCAGCTCCTTCCCCATGTGTCTTTGCCCCCACCCAGCCATCCCCATTCCCCCCCTGTGGCCCTGCACCCCCTCCCCTCTTCTCCTGTGGCCCTGTGCCTCCACTGCCATTCAGCCCCTGCCCCACTCTGTCCTCCCCCACTAGCCCTTATGAGCCCCTGTCTGTGCCTTCCCCCACTCCCCACCAGTCCCACACTGTCTGTATCACCTGTCTCCTGACCTGGCCTGACAGGCCCTGTGAAGAAGGCACTGCAGGCTCTTCCTCTTCCATAGCTGGCTGAGAGTAGTGTTCTGTTCAAGTGCCACAGCACCCTATGGTGGGCAGAAGGCGGAACTGCAGCAGCTTTCCAGGAGAAGCTATTTTCTGTGAAAAAATTAAACATGAGCAGCATATTAATTATGCATGTGTACAGTGGTGCAGAATTCTCACAGGAGCAAAGTCTGCAGAGAAACAATACAGCACCAAGGTCACGTTCCTATGGTTCTTTGGAACCATAGGAATAACTATGTATTTAATTCTTTAGATGAATTTCTAAATTCTGTGGGAAATTTTGAATTCTGTGGTAAAAGCTTAATCTGAAGCATGATGCATATTTCCCATGACATTTAATGAGACTTTCCTTTTTAAATAGTTCACTAGACTAGAGTTCCTTTTCTTTAACATCTTTCATACTGATATATCAGGTGGTCAGTTTATTTTAGTGACTTATTATGTACTGATAATGTAGTGGCTTTGTAGGTAAATCTAGAGTCAGTAACTAGAGACCTTCTTTTCTGATTCCCAAAAGGATGTAGCATATCTTGTTTTGCAGAAACGAACCAACTCAACAGACTTGTAATTTGTTTTTATACATGGAAATTATGTAACTAAAATGTGTCCATGCAGTGCTCTGAGCTTATATATAAAATGTATTCTAAAAATTGCATACACACTCCAAAATTTCATTCAGTCTAAAATCATCTTGGCTGTAGTAAAATTAGACTTTTGAGGAGCAGAGGTAATCTGATCCAAACAAAATAAAATGTTGTGCATAACAATCTTGTCTGCCAAAGCTCTTCTAGGTACCATTCGTGTCACTATAGGGAAATAAAAAATGTAAGAGACTCCTTGAAGATCAGATCGTCTCAGATTCAGCATATCTCATTCTTCTCTGATGTTCTTGGCAGACACAATGTCAAGAACAGAGCCTCTAGTCTCAAGTGTCTCTTGTCACCCTTTCTCACTTAGCAGCCTTTGTGTACTTTTCATGTTTCTCTATTTATTTTACTGTCTAACTCCCCTCCCCGCAAAGTGCTGTGCCCTGGTGTTTTTGTAGACAGAAATGCACTGCTTGTCTCATGCCATATCTGTGATACGCTTTCAGAAGTCCTTCATCGTAATCATTAACTTGGCTAAATGGTTCAGGTTCCTGTTTTTCTATACAGATTGCATGTTTTTTCCAGATGAGCACTCCCCCATTCCATCTGCTCACTGTTCTACCCTAAGAATCATGCTTTTGCTTGTTAATTGTCCTGCCTGGAAGTGTTAAGCTAAAATCCAGCTTGCAGCCTACCTTATATTTGAGTTTAAAAGAGAGGTCTCATAACTTTCTTAACACTAATTCTGGTCTCTATGAACAGTCAGATTGATTCTCATCTTTGAGCTCCTCCCTTTGAAAAAACAATTTTTAGTGGCTCAACCTTTCCAGACTACTGTACCCCTTTCAGGAGTCTGATTTGTCTTGTGTACCCTAGGTTTCACCACATGTAAAAACTACTTGTGTAAAATCAGACATAAAAATACAAGTGTCACAGCACACTGTTACTGAAAAATTGCTTACTTGCTCATTTTTACCAGTATAATCAAACAAATTAATTAGAATATAAATATTGTATTTACATTTCAGTGTATAGTGTATAGAGCATTATGCACAAGTCATTGTATGAAATTTTAGTTTTTACTTACTTTGCCAGTGCTTTTTATATAGGCTGTTGTAAAACTAGGCAAATATCTAAATGAGTTGATGTACTCCCAGAAGACCTCTGTGTATCCCCAAGGGTATGTGTACCTTTGATTGCATGTGGTAGAGTGGTGGTTTTTCATGTAGTTAAGAGGCACCCCATTTGGTGCAATTGGGGATTTGTCCTGCTTTGAGCAGGGTGTTGGACTAGATCAGTGTTTCTCAAACTGGGGTCGCTGCTTGTATAGGGAAAGCTCCTGGCGGGCCAGGCTGGTTTGTTTACCTGCGCCGTCCGCAGGTTCGGCCGATCGTGGCTCCCACTGGCTACGGTTCGCTGCTCCAGGCCATAGGGGGCTGCTGGAAGCAGCGTGGGCTGAGGGACATACTGGCTGCTGCTTCCAGGAGCTCCCATTGGCCTGCAGCGGTGAACCGTGGCCAGCGGGAGCCACGATTGACCAGGCCTGCAGACGGAGCAGGTAAACAAACCGGCCCGGACTGCCAGGGGCTTTCCCTACACAAGCAGAGACCCCCAGTTTGAGAAACACTGGACTAGATGACCTCCTGAGGTCCCTTCCAATCCTGATCTTCTGATTCTATGAATGGAAGTCTGAGGAAGGATCATTTAAATAAAATAAAGTAAAATAAAAACCCCACATAAACTAATAAGCCTTTATTTTCATACTGAGTTAAAATATAGCCAGTTGTAACAAACCTATTCTAAATCATTTTATGCTATCACAGCAATCTTCTTCTTTCAAAGTTTGTGGACACTTTCATGTAAACTTGAAACTTTTTCGTAAGTTGAGAGGAGGGGCTTGACACCCAGAAAGAGGTGGAAGTTTTGGAATTGTAGAACAAACACATTAGCTTGTCTGTCTTTTTTTTTTTTGTTTTTTTTTTCCCCTTCTTTTTTTAAATTTATCTCACTGCTTCTTTAACTCTGGCATCTAAAGTCCTGTCATTGATTCAGAGTAAACACAGAATTTTCTATGTTCTGTGACTTTGAATTGGATGGGGGTTGCCTGTAGCCACCTTAATTGCTTTTCACTAAATTTTTCATATGTTTGAATTTTACCAGAGCATGGTTTAACAATACTTAATACCTTAGAAATTTAGATTTCTTGATTGGATACACTTCTAGCTATATACAACTTTTCTACTTTGGTAGGATTATCTTCCTGTTTTCTGTAACTATTCTCTTTAAATACATATATTTGACACTCAGGTGTATGGGTGATTGAAGTCTGAGTGCACTATCCCGTCTATGATAGTGAGTTCACAAAAAGATGATCTGTTAGTTAGTTGATTTAGGAACACAGGTTTCAGTTGCTAAACTTCAGTTATAATTACTAAATCTCATCTTGTCAATTTAATGTCACATTTCATGCATTTTGATTATTTCTCTTCATCAGACTAGTTTGGAGAAAAAAATACTCTTAAATGAATTTTTGATTTAAATGGGTTTGGTTTCTTATTTACATGTTATTTACTGTCTTTGTAGTATTACATTGCTAATGTGGATGCCTTGCAATTGTTTAGTTTCTTAATTTTTTGTAGAATTTCAGCTCTTTGTAGATTATAAGGACCAGAGGGACCATTTATGATCCTCTAGTTTGAGCTCCTAAATAATACAGGCCAGAGAACTTCAAGTAATTTCCCGTATCAAGCCCATCATTTTCTGTTTGAGCTATAGTATTTCTTCTAGAAAGAGAGATCCAGTCTTGATTTAGGTCTGTGAATGCATACATAATTAACCAAATAGCCCCTGTGAGAGCAATACATAACTGCTGTGAGAGCAATACATAATTAACCAAATAGTCCCTGGTATATGTTCAACCAACTCCACCTTGGCCCTGTATTAGATATTTTTGCCCTGTAAAGGTACTCTGACCATGAGCTGAACTCCTTAAGTTTCTCACTAAGACACTTTTTCAGACCTCAGATGCTGTATGCAGAGGTAATAGTGCCTCCTTCCCTCTGGTCAATATTCTGTTTATACATCCATATCTGGTGTTTAGTCTTTTTACCTCAGCATTGCATTGAGAAGTCATGTTCTGTTGTTATCTATAGGTTTCAGAGTAGCAGCCGTGTTAGTCTGTATCCGCAAAAAGAACAAGAGTACTTGTGGCACCTTAGAGACTAACAAATTTATTTCAGCATGAGCTTTCATGAGCCACAGCTCACTTCTTCAGATGCACAGAATGGAACACACAGACAGGAGATATT